>NW_015554127.1:1235089-1250634 GCF_001515605.1 Sinocyclocheilus anshuiensis
ACAATGAACAACTATATTTACTATTAATCTCTCACATCAGTGATTATAACTAAAGTGACCCCTGTTATAGAAGGTTAGACACAAAAAGAGACATACAGTACAGGAATATCATCTCAGAAAGAGTGCAGGACATTTAAAAGCAAATAATATTTTTCTTTCTTCTTGGAATTGGAGGTCATGCCTGTTTCTATTTAGGTGGATGACTTTTAAAGGGGTTTAGATTGATTACCCTGAATATTCCACCTACAGATTAACACCTGAGCCATTTAGACAGGAACACACAGCTCCGTGTGCGTGTGTCCTCTATGTAAATTCTGTTATTTTATAGGTCAGGCCTTTCCTGTTAAAGTAGAAAACCAAACCTTTCTCTGAGAGGTACCTGCACAGCTGCCAGTGCCGCAAGATTGATTGCCAAAGTATGCAGTTGTCAGACAGGTAGAGGGAGAGGATAGAGACAAGCTGGGGGGAAAGGGGGAGGATGCGAGAGATTGCTTCGGCTGAGAAAGAGTGAGAGGGAGAGTTCGGAAAACAAGGAGGAGGGTGGAATCGGTTTTCGGCAGCATAAATGACTGAAGATGGCCCGGTCCTGTGAAGGCTTATTTCCAATCATGGCAGTAAGGCCTTTTCACCAGCTGATGCCTGGTTCAATTTTGCTCTTATCTCAGGACGCCTCGAGCTGCTCTCTTCTCCCTCCATACAGACTCGTGCACACTCAAATTAGATTCCCAAGCAGGTTGCAATATCACAATTGAGCCAAAGAAGAGGGCTTTCACATGCACGGTGTGGGGGATGTTTCTGGAGGTGTGTGTTGTGGTTACAGCCCGGCTGGTGTTTGTTTTTTGTGTGTGTTTGCAGCAGGGTCCTGTGTCAACTTCTTAAAGTGCAGTTTGGGTCCGTGTGCCACAAGAGAATTAGATTTTTCTGTTTGTGCAGATATCAGAGATTCAGTTTGACTTGTGCGATATGGTGTGCACACATTCACAGGTCCATGAGCTGCTTGAACCAGATGCCTCTGCAGTTATTTCTACATTTGATGTTGCAGCATCCATTCTGCATCATTTCACCTCCATTAGTTATGGGCAATGTAATTTTTGACCTCAGAAGATGATTCTTGTGAATGTTTAATTATAGCGCTTGCAATCTGACTCATGCTTTTTATTTCCTCACCCTTTTCAGCACAAGGTACTTCATGTACAGACTCTACTTTTATAGTATTTCAGATAACTTCATATTTACACTAGATGAAGTGATACAAAAGAGCCTGGTTAAGACATTGTGGTAGATGTGTTGTCCCATTCTGACTACTAAGGGAAGAGGCTAAATGTGCTAAAGCTAGCAGTAACACATTAGGTGCATTTAAAGAGTCATTTTGTTGTAGAAAACTGTAAACTGTATTTGTAAACTTGTTTAATTCCAAATCTTACTCACAATAAATATGCTGTCCCAATAGCGAAATTTCAGCCAGTTTTCACAGGCAGAAAAGGTATGGTGGCCGAGAGAGCTCAATGCGCTGCAAATAGAAAAAACACCTGCAAATTAAGAAAACATCTTTATCAATTTGACAGCACACACGCTGCAAATACTCACAACACAAACAAATAAAGAAACGCGCTGCAAAAACAGAAATGCTCGCAACACAACCAAATAAAGAAACGCACTGCAAATAGGCACAGACCAAATCGGAAATGTTTAAGGGAACCACAAAGTGACGAACATGGCTGGGACATATTTATCGATGTTTGCTCTGAAAGGTGAGATTTTTGTTTATTTTAACATCCTGATCATACGATTCCTTTGCTGCTTCTTCTTTTTTGTTGAAATTATTAGCCTAAATAAGCTGACGAGATACAATTACTGTAACTGTGAAAGCTGGCTAACTTACTTTACAACTTCCCTTAAAAAATTTAACCATATGGTTTTACTATAAAAATTAATTAATTAATAAATACAGTACATTTTAGTATGTAAAAAATAAATAAAAACAAAAAATGGTTACTATAGTTAAACCATGGTAACCACAAATTAACCATGGATTTACTACACTAACCATAGTTTAACCATGGTATTTGTACAACTGTGGTTATACAAATGGTAATCAATACAAAAAAAAAAAAACATGGTTAATTTTCCTTTTGTTGGGGTAAATTTGCCATTGTTGGGGTCCTCCCATTGTGGTCTGTATTTGGTTGTGTTGTGAGCATTTGCAGCGCGTTTCTTTGTGTTGTGAGCATTTGCAGCGCTTTTCTTTGTTTGTGTTGTGTGCATTTGCAGCGCGCAGCGTGCTTTTGTAATTGATTGTGTTGCGAGTATTTGCAGCACATGTGCTGTCAAACTGGTGAAGATGTTTTCTTAATTTGCTGGTGCTTTTTCTATTTGCATGTGTTTTCTGAAGTTGCAGCGCGTTGAGCTCTCTCGGCCACCGTAAAAAGGTCCTGTAATGTATAGTACACTGAAAGTGAGTTGAGGTTGAGAACACAAGTGTAGTTTTACTGATAAATGTGAATCAGATACAAAACAACCAAAATCAAAACCGTGACATGAGCTAGAACAGACTTGACTTAACTTAACTTGAACATAAACAGACTAGACAAAACTCACCAATTGCACATTACATCAACAGCTAGACAAGAGATATGAAGCCAAATCAAACTTCATACTTCAAACCAATGCAGTTCCCTGTTGGTCAATGCAGGGAGTTTAGGTGAAATCTGCATTGGGAAATTTTTTGTCCTTACGTGGATTCCTATTGAAATCACTGGATTTCACCTGCAAAAATGCTAAACCACAGTAAATTTGACCTTGATGCCACTGTATTATTTGCATAGTGAATTGTGATTGGCCTTTATTGCACATTTTGTGGCAAGTTTTATTTTTGTCCTTCATAAAAAAATGTAGTTTGCATATTTACTTTTTTTTATTTATTTTTTACTTTTTTGCTCAGAAAAAGGCCAGAATTGTTGTGCAATTTTAGGTTATAAATGCAGCTTTTAAGGGAGAATAATAGCAGGACAATTGTCCTAAAAGAAAATTGTTTGAATTCCTGAGCTCAGGCTGAGAAGTGAACAATGCAAAACTCTGCTTCTCTCTGCCTCTTTTCTTTCTTTCTCTCTATTCTTCCCCCTCCCTCTTTCTCTTTCCCTCTCAGACTTCATCAGTGGTTGCCAAGGTATCTGTGTGGGGCAGATTTAAATTCTCAGCTGCGCTCCGAGGCCAATTTGTTATCCTAACGGGAGCCAATCAGAATACAGGTGCCCGCAGCTTGCTGAAGATTTATGGGCCCTCTCTCTGCTCGTGCCGCACGCAGATCAAATTCTGGATATGGCGCAGCAATCCCAGCAAACATAATTAGAAAAGTTTTTGGAGACCTTTGTTTAGGTGTTTAGCCTACCCATCGCCCATAGTTGGATTGCAGGAGGAGAATGTGGAGAGAAGCAAAGTTTAACAAAGCTGAACAAAGTGTGATTCAGGTCAAGGAGAAACATGTCTCGGTGAATCTGTTCTCATGCTGGGTGTTTTGGAATGTGGGCGTTCCAAAAAAGAAAAAGCAGTTAAAAAAGTATTTTACTCCTATTACAGCATGCAAAGAGAGGTATTTCATGACTGCGGTCACTTACCTGTCTTGATAGGCGCTGATGTTGGTTATTTAAAGTGGAAAAGTGATGTATATAATGAGGGTGTCAATCAGAGGCGTGTGGGCAGCGAGTGTGAGATCAGACAGTTAAATGAGGGATAGATCTGGAAATGGAAAGTTAAAAATGAATAAATAAACACTGGAGTCTGACACTAACTACATGTTTGGTGATGAGGGTTCTTCTGGGGCTGTCACAACTAATGAGTGGCAGGGTCCGTTTTCAGCAATGCATATTTAACAGGGCTCAATGACACACACACACACACACACACACACACACAAAGCGAGAACACACACCTGTCTAACTGAGACATGGTCATTAATCAGCTCTTGCACACGACACATACCATGACCTCAACAATGACTTCATCAGCGCCTGCAGGGAACTTAAATAAAGTGCCTGAGCTTATCTCCTTTCTTTGTCTCATTCTCTTCTCTTCTCTTCTCTTCTCTTCTCTTCTCTTCTCTTCTCTTCTCTTCGCCTTGTCTTGTATCATCTTTCTCTTCTTCTTGTTTTGTCTCATTTCATCCCATCTCATTAAGTGTCTTGGTCTGTCCTCATCTTGTCTTATCCTGTCTCATTTTATCTCCTCTTCTCTCTGCTGTTTTTTCCCACATCTCATCTCTCATCCAGTCTCCTTGTCTCTCCTCATCTGTTTTTGTCTCATTTTATCTCCTCTCCTCTGCATTTCTCGCCTCATCTCATCTTTTGTTTTGTCTTCTCTTCTTGTGTCCTTTCTCCTGTGTTCTCATTTAGCCTCCTGACTTTGGTACATCTCTTCTTGTCTCATCTCCTGTCATATTACCTCATTCCGTCATTTGTCTTTTTTCTCCATTCTTTGCCTCTCCTCGCTGACCCTTCTGGTCTCGACTCCCCTATTGTCTCTTTAGGTCTTCTTGTCTCTATACATCTCATTGTGTCTCATTTTATATCCTTTTCTCACATCTGATATCCTCTAGCTCTTTTAGTCAATTTCCTCTTCTCTTGTCCCATCTCCTCTGTCATTACCTCTCATTTCTTTATTTTATCTCCTCTTGTCTCATCTCTTCTGGCCTCAAATCATCTCGTCTCGTCTCATCTTGTTTCATCTCATCTCAGCTCTTTTCCTCTTGTCATCTCACTTCTCATCTTGACACCTCTCCTGTCTTCATTTCCTCTCCTCTTTTCTCCTCTGCTCTCCTCATACCATCAGGTCTTTATGTCTCATCTCAACTCATTTTTCTCCTCTTCTTTCCTCTCCTTTGCTTTTTTTCTCCACATCTCATCTCCTCTATTCCAGTTCCCTTGTTTCGTCTTTGTTTTCTTTTGTCATATCTCCAATGTCTCCATCTTGTCTGCTTCCATTTCCTTATTTCCTGGCTTATTTCCTCTTATGTTATCTCCAATGTCATCTCTCTTCTTTCATCATTTTCGATCATTTCTTGTCTCCTCTCAGCTCTTCTCCTCTCGTGATCTCAGCTCCTCTTCTCATCTTGACTCCTCTCCTTCACTTCTTTTATCTCCTCTTGTCTCATTTCTTGTCTCTTCATCTGGCTTCATCTTGTTTTGTCTCCTTTCGGTTCTTTTCCTCTCCTTGTCTCCTCTCCTTCACTAGTTGTTCTGTCTTTCTGTCCTCTTCTCACTTCCCGTCTCCCAGTAAATAAGTCATGTTCCTCCCTCAGATCATTATGTCCCTGGTTTCTCAGTCCCTGTGGACTTTGAAAAGTGCAAAATTGCCATTGTCTCCAGACTGTCCTCTGCATAACCCCACCCTGTCAGCACTCCTTTTTTGGGCTCAATCTGGCCTCTCTTTATTTCCTGTCCACCCCCTGGTCTGGCCTCATCTCTCTCTCTCTCTCTCTCTCTCTCTCTCTCTCTCTCTCTCTCGTCTCCCATCATCTCTGTTGGCTTCAACTCTTCCCCCAGCTTCCCTCCCAAACAATGCTCGACATAAATCGCTGTCAATTAAGCACGCTGTGTAAATCAAGCATTTTAAATTCATTTCACAATTAAGCCACTCCATCCGCATTCGGCTTCCTCTTACCATCCCGAGATGAAATGAGCTTTCAATAGAGATTCAGCCAATAGCTATGAGTTACACTTCAGCTCGAGCGAACGCGCTTCCAAAATGACCTTAATTAATTTCCCTCCGTCACCCCTGTCAGCTGGCAAATTAGTGGCTGCAACCTTCTGCGTGGGTAAAAATGATTTGGCATTTAAGTGACTGACTTGACCTGGTGAGTCGCCCGACTTCAGACAGTGGCGGAATGACATGGAGGCGGGCCACAGAAAGCGAAGCTGTATTTTTAGAAATGCACTTTGGCTGCCTTCCTGTCACTCTGCTGCTCATTGCCGGCCTGATTACTGCCTACCTGTAGCCTGCTAGCTTCCCTGCACGGTTTGTGCACAGTCGCACCTGACAGGAAGACGCAAAGGGAGATGACGCGGGTTCAGATAAAGGCATGAAGCAGGAAGTGGAGGTACCGCCTGTGGCATCACACCATCAATTGGAGAAGCGAGAAGGGCGGAAAGAACGTTATGAAGAGCGAGTGCGAATACGAAGAAATACGAGATTCCACTTTTTTCCACTGTTGACCGCGCTTCCTGGTTCATGCACACAATTATTCAAGCTCTGCATGTGTTTGTGCACTACTGTTTGTGCACTAATACATGCGAGTCAGTGAGGCCTAAGGCAGTGTAGATGTCACCCTCAGCTGGAGAAAAACAGCTTTGTTATGTAAAGCCACTGTGTGGAATCCTCCATGTGGCCTCCATTCATTATACTGCTGCATTATTATCATTTATTACCATTCATTACATACATTTATCAACCTGCCTTTACTCTCTCAGTCTCTCCCTTAGTGGCTTTTGAGAAGGACAGACCTCTATCTTTTTCTTTTGTATTTCTTCTGAGGTTTATTTTCCCTGTAGGCTTGTGGTGAGATGAGCAGAGACAGACGTGTTGGGTATGGAGTCATGCCATGGAGAAGTTATTTTTTTTTAAGGAATCAGACTTTAAGTTTTTTTTTAAAGGGACACATTAAATGTGAGATGGGTGTCTTCACTGTGAGTGCTGGTATACAATCTTCCAACACTGGTATTTTTCGCTGTTTGTATAACTCCATTTGTCTGTGTTTGTGTATTTCAGACATTTAGTAGTGGGGAATTTTAATCGTTTCACCAGTAGGTGGTCTTTATGAGTGAAGTTATTGACCCATATACGCAAATGATTCTGTCAAAAAGACTGATTCCTTTAGGAAGGAAACAAGTGATTCTCTTTGAATGAGTCATTTAATTATTTACTCAGCTGATTCACTCAAGCATGTTGATTCATTCAGGATCAAAAGAAGTGATTGTCTTTATGAGTGATTCATTTAATTATTCATTGAACCAATTAAATTAAAACATTGACTCAAATAGTATCTAAACAAATGACTCACTCAATTCTGAATATGATACTATAATATTACTCTTGCTATTTCTATCTTCTAAGGATATGACTACAATAGTAATAGTATTCTGCTAATATGCTATTCCAAATACAGCCACTGTCCTTATAAGTGAGTCATTGAATCGTTAATTTATCTAATTCATTCAAAACACAAATTCATTCAGGAATGAAACAAGTGATTGTCATTATGAGGTAGTCTGTGAATCATTTATTTAACTGATTCATTCAAGAATGCTTATTCAAGAACCAAAAAGTGACTGTAATTATGAGTTAGTAACTGAATTATTCATTCGACCTATGTATTTGTTTAAAACATTGGTTCATTCAAGATTAAAACTAGTGACTCACTGAATTAGGAAAAGCAAACCAGCATAAAACTCTTTCTATTTCTTTATTTAGAACTTAAATTTTAGACACAATGCTGCCAGATTTGTCTGTTTTTGCTCCACAATCATAAACTTCATAAATCATAAACTAAATTTTAAACAGATAATACAAGATGCCAATACTGAATCTCAAACGGTAATGTCAATAACAAATCCCTGGTCATGTTCTCTTGTGTATATGTACTGAATGTAAGAGTGCACTGTAGGTTAAAACTTAAAAGTACATCGTGACGGGTTAGTTAGGCGCTGACCCCAGTTGTCCCATCAGGCCAGATTCCAGGGGGGTTCAGTCTGTTCATCCATGGGTGCGTGTGGGATGATAGAGGGATGTATGGGGATAGGCCGATAAGAGTTGGGGGTAATGGAAGGGCTGGAGCACGGCGGAACAAAAATCAGCTCTGGAAATGGAATCCGCCGCTGGAACGTGTCCAGAGATATTGGAAGGCATCTTGTGGAAAGAGGCTATTAAAGATCACAGGAGTGAGCAGCCTGTGGCCATTTCCCTCGTAGGTTAGAGGTATGAGAGACGGATGTATCTGGGGGGTAGGGTGTGGGGGCCGATCCAGAGACAAGCCTCTCAGGCAGATACCTGACCGCAGAAAAGCTCTCAGCCTCTTGATTTGGTCTTAATAGAGAACGGATCTGATAAAACACGACAAACTCCAGGACCCCAGGCTAATCACAACGGCAACATGACCGCAGCTAATCCATTTTACACTACATCTCTTTTTAAAACTGCATCCGTGCTCCTGACACGACTGTGCTTTATGTGAGACGAAAGTCCTCATTTGCAGGGCAGGAAACACCAGCATGGGGCTCAGAGCAGTAATTAACTGCTAAATTATTTAAGTACAATGCTAAATTGTACAAGTTTCATCAATAATCTATTGTAGCATTAAGGCTATGTTAGCGAGTATCACCACTAATGAGAGCAGCACAGAATAGAGACTGGAGAATACCCATGTGACACCAGAGAGACATTTCTGATACTTACTTTCTGAGTGATGTCATTTCTTAAAGGTAAAGTGTGTCATTTTTTAATTTATTTTTTTACCTGTGTTAAATATCAATAAATATTAATTCTGTCATCATTTACTCAACCTCATGTCTGACTTGCTTTCTTCCTACTGTGTACCACAAAGAGAAAACTGACTTCTGCTACAGCTTTCATTCTCAATTCAGCATATTCCAATTTTTTTATTGAAAATTTTTATTTATTTATTTATTTATTTTATTTTATTTATTTATTTATTTCATTTTATTGAAAATTGTGTCAAACTTGTAGCATTTTTCAAAGATGAACAACATGTGAATGAAAGTACAACAAGCAAGTACAACAACCCATCTGTGGCAGCCTTGGGCAACCATGATGACACCAGATAAATCCTATACTTTTATTTAAAAAATTCTGAGCTCATGCAACAATAGACTTCCGCCGATAAACGTTTTGTTTCAATTTTAGGTTAGTATTAGCTGTTTGTTCAAACAATGGGAGGCAAGGGAAGCAGGAGTGTTTTGGAACAATTCTGTTTAGTACAAAAATTACACTTTTAAAGCTAGTCAGGGGTAAAAGTGATTTGTTAGATCTTTCAGAATTGCGCACCATTGTGAAAAACATTCTGTGGAATCCTGCCAGACTGTTGTTACATGGCTCTGTGGTCTATGAACTGCATTTATGATGTTTTTGGAAGCTTAATGCTGATTATCAGCGAGTATGTTCTGTCTCATGGTAGTCTCGGTGCTGAGGCTGCATATTAACAAATCACCTCCTGTTTGTCTGTGCCAAGAGTCCGTTTATGAGGCTGTAATGATTAATCTCACTGTGAAGTACACAGCAATATCGTCCTGTCTTTATTTTTTCTTTTCATCAGCTCGACGGAAATGACCCCATACCAGAAAATCAAACCGCTATGTACAGTCTCAGTGAAGTGTGTCTCTGTATATTATGTGTTTGTTGTACCTGAAAGGAGCTGAGGCTTTTGAATTATTGAGTGACTTTGTTGTGTAAGTGTCCCTCGGAGGGCCGGGACAGGCCTGCGGTGCCGCGTGTTCGTGTGCCATATGTCCACTGCTCCACACTGAGGCGCTGCATACACTGTCCTTCACCCCCAACAAGCGCCTGCGACACTCTGTGATCAACACACACACACACACAGGTGTACCTTAGAGCTTAGAAAGAGAGGATGCAGCTTAGGAGATTTGATACCAGGGATGGATGTGACCTTCCATGTGTGCTTGAAATATTAAAAGCGCTATTTGTCTTTCTCTTTTCTGCAGGCATTTCCTGTTTAAGACCTCTTCAGGGACCACGCCTCTCTTTAGCAGCTCATCACCGGGTTACCCCTTGACATCCGGCACAGTATATTCTCCTCCACCGCGGCTCCTACCCAGAAACACATTCTCCAGAAGCGCCTTCAAGCTGAAGAAGCCGTCCAAGTACTGCAGCTGGAAATGTGCCGCCCTGTCGGCGATCGCTGCCGCCGCCCTGCTGGCCATTCTGCTGTCCTACTTCATCGGTAAAATATCTCATTCTCTCTTTTTTTGTCTGTAGCCTTTCAATGAGCTTTTTATTGACTGTAATGTACTTTTTATAATCGATTGAGAGACTCATTTAGGCATTATAATGAGCACTTATATCTGTACAAACACTGATTCGGTGATAGCAATAAGCAGATCATTTAATTCCACATAGAGATTAAGTAGGCTATTCATCATTACATTGTGTGTGTGTACTGTATGTGTGTGCATATTTTATCCAGATGCTTCTCATTATTGAATGTGCCTTAGGAGAAATGTAGAAATGTTACCTAAATCATACTGGGTGATCTGTGACTAGAACTCACCAGTTACATTGTTAAGATCTGAATTATTAAAAGCAACGTTTCAGCTTGTGCTTTTTGCATCTAAGCTGCCCAGCTGGCTTTAACCAGCTGATTCTTAAAAAGACTCTGATTTTTACACAAGCACAATTCTGCAACAGCCACAAAAAAAGTGCAATGCATTAAAACACATTAGAAACAACCAAGAATATGCAAATATCATAATGCATTTTAACTTTCTTTTACAGTTATTTTTTAAAAGATGTGATGCATTATAGTGTACATTATGAATACCTTTATAATGCATTATGCATAAAGGCTTCAAGTGTTACCAAAGTGACATTATGATACATAAAGTCACAATTTTGAAATAAGTTACCATGAAAAAATAGCGACAGTTAGATTTTAATTTATTTTTTACTAGGTAGAAAAAGGCTTAGATGTTTCTTAGATTTCCCAGAGTTCTTTTGTAAAGGACGTTTATTTATTTCATTACAGATATGTATGAATGCTTGAGTGATCAAAGGAAATTCAAAAAAAAAAATGTCATTGTATTACAGCTGGGTTCTCGCTTATTAATCAAATATTGAGTAAGACCCTCTTAACAGCTAGTTTATTTGAGAATGAATTGAGTAAAGGTGGAATGAGTGAATCTCACCATTGATTGTACTAATTTTAATCAGAGGATTTCATATTATTTTGTGTTACTGGTCCAATTTAAAATTTGAATTTACTAGTCATGTAAACTACATATACTCATGAATAATTATTTCAGTCTATTTACAACATGCTTGTTTACTCTCTGAATATCCATGTCAACCTAAAGTCAATGTCAGCCTCTGATTGTGGAGGACACTTTAAATGCAAAGCACTGCCGTGATTCTTTAACCCCACACTGCGTCCATGAAGGACACGCTCGAGGGTGTTATTATTTTCAGTAAGACCTCTCTGGTTTTGTGTTTTGTGAGTGTATGCGAACGTCAGTTATTGGGTAATGGAGAAGCGGTGGCCTTCCCCTCACACCTCACGGAGCATCGTAAGGACCCCCAGTGGAGAACAGAAATGAGTCCTCGCTCTTCACACTGGATGAGTTTAATACTGAGGGTGTGAACAGCATGAGAACGCAAGAGAAAATGAGAAAAAGGTAAACTCTCAATGAACATCAGAGAGAAAGTGCGACAAGGATAGAGCCACAAAGCCACATAGACAAACAAAAGCGGACACAGAGGTAGAGGTTGTCTTTCTGTGGCCTCTGTTAGAGGCACACCTGGGCTGGGGAGTTTTGCTCTGGCAGGATGCCTCAGTCCCCTCTGTGTCTCTATTTAAAAGCCCTAAGCAAGGGGCAGATGTGTCACACGGACCCTCGCTGCCCCTCTTCTCTCTGGGGACCCCGCTCAACAGATGGGGCAGTCAGCAAGTGCAGGAGTCAGCACAAGCGCCCTTGTTCTTCCTGCCTGCGCCGCTGTACATGTATTCAACTACCCGTCTGCCTTTCCCATGTCCTTCAATGCTCCACGCTCTTTTGTGCAGTCTGAAACTCAGCTCACAGATAAAACCACATAGATATCCACAGTGTGTGGACACTGAAGTGATCATTGAAAGTGCCATTTAAAAGTTTGGGGTCTGTACGTTTTTATGCTTTTTGAAAGAAGTCTCTTATGCTCACCGAGACTGCATTTAATTGATTTACAAAAATACAGAAAGACAATTATATTGTGTATTATTATTATTATTATTATTATTTGAAACTATTTTGTTGTATATTTAAAAATGTAATTTATTACCATGATGGCGAAGTTGATTTTTTTTTTTCAGCAGTCATTACTCCAGTCTTCAGTGTCACATGATATTTCTGAACATGTGATCATTTTAATATGCTAATTTGCTGCCCAGGAAGCATTTCTTCTTATTATCAATCTTGAAAATCTTGTTGTGCTGCCTAATATTTTTTTGTGAAAATCATGATACATATTTTTGATACATTTACAGGATTTTTTGGTGAATAAGAAGTTCAAAAGAACAGCATTTTTTTAATTAAAATCTTGCATGACATTATAAACATATTTGCTGTCACTTTTGATCAATTTAATGTATTCTTGCTAAAATACATTTCTTAAAAAAAAAAAAAAACCTTTCTGGCCCCAAAATTTTGGATGGTAGTCTATGTTATTCTATATAACAGAATATCAATTTAAGTGCTATTTATTTTAAAGATTAAAAATTCAAATTAAATAAATAAACAAACAAACTTTCTGGTTTTGTGATGATACTACTAATGTGATGAACTGCATCTGTGGATGAATTAAATTGAAAGTAATTTCAAAAATGGCCCAGAAAGTGAAAGTGGAGCTAGTACTGGCAAAAGCTCTAGCATCATTTGTTTGCATATGCCACTGATGTTTTGTTTTGTTATGTAATGCAATGAAATGTATGTATTTTTAATTAGTACTTAGTGTCCAAACACTTATCAAATAGTAGTGAGTCATATAACAGCTGTATATTGTTTGAGGTTGAACTTTTATTTTGGTCTGAACAGGATTCATTCCAGGGGGAGGATTCATTCAGTAAATGTGTATTTACTTTTCTAAAGGTAATTCTAGCTGTACTGTCAGCAGTATTCAGTGGATGGAGGTCTTAACTGCCGGAAACTGACCCTGCTTAAGCTCTCTGACAGTGTGTTTATGGACGTGTTCACATTTGTGTGTGTGTTCGTATATTAGTGTGTCCCCACAAATAGATAAATGTGCCACTGCAGCATTTTCCCCAACACAGACGTGACTGCTAGTCTGCTGAGAGCTGCCCAATCTCCTTGGGAATGGAGAGAACGCACAAGGGAGAGAAAGAAGAAGTTATTTTTATTTCCTCCTCTTTTACTGGAGGCCTGAAAGACTCCTTTTTGCTTCATTCTCTTTGGGGATGGATAACTGTCCCAGAACGGCATCATAGCCCCTGAAAGCCCGAATTCAGCACCAGGAGAGGAGGACTCACAGATGCTCGTACTAACACATTTCAGCTCCCTGTGGCTTACATTCTCTCACACACACATACTTACATACAAACACAGGTGTGCAGAACAGTTCTCTAGTTCTAGGAGAGGTTCTCTAGGAGAGGAAAAGAAAGGACAAAAGAAGAGACAAGAGGAAGAGATGCAAAGAGCAGTGTCGAGATGAGACAAAAGAAAAATACACAAAATAACTTGATAAATGAGACCTGATGATATGAGGTGAGACGAGACAAGAATAGCCAAGATGAGATACAGTAAGACTAAAGAAAGGGATTAGGCAAAATAACACAAAATGGGACAAGCAAGAATAGAATAGAAGAAATAGAGATGAGAAGAGAAGCATTAACACAAGATGAGAATAGAACAAAAGAATTAAAGTGAGACTAAAGTCAACAATAAGAGAAAAAGGACGCAACAAGATGAGACCAAATGAGAAGAGAAACATCAATATGAGACAAGACAAAAGATAAGACCAAACGAGAAGAGAGACAGAGATGAGATGAAGTGTTAATAGAAGTGTTGAGACAAAATAAGACTGACTGAGACAAAATAACACAAAAATGAGAAGAGCAGTGTCAAAACGAGATAAGAGTGGAGATGAGACCTGATGAGACGAGATAAGAACACACATGATGAGACAAGACCAGGGAAAGTGATTAGACAAAATAACGAGATGAGGTCAAACGAGAAGGGAAACGTCAAGATGAGACAAGCGAAACACAGATGAGATGAGCAGAGAAGCATTGAGACCAGATACTATGAGTCAATAGAAAAAGATGAGACAAAGACTAAATGAGAAAAGAAGACAAGCATTAAAGTGAGATAAAATGAGAACGACAACATGAGAAAAGATGAGACCAGGGAAAAAACACAAGATGAGGCCAAACAAGAGGGAAATGTCAAGATGGACCAGAAACCAGAGATGAGATGAGAAGCATTAACACCAGATAATGAATCAATAGTAAAAGAACAGACAAAATAATACACAATGAGAACAGAAGAGAAGCTTTAAGGTTAGAACAAAATGAGAATGTGTCAAAGTGAGACAAAAAAAAAGGATGATGAAAGAAGAAAAGTGTCAAAACAAGAAAAGAGAGCATTGAGTAGAAATGAGACCCGATGAGATGACAATAGACATGATGAGTCAAGACCAGGGAAAGACATAATACAACATTTGTACAAAGTAGCTCAAGATGAGGCCAATTGAGAGGGAAACATCAAGATGAGACGAACGAGAAGAGAAGAGAAGAGAAGAGAAGAGAAGAGAAGAGAAGAGAAGAGAAGAGAAGAGAAGAGAAGAGAAGTTGATTGTTGGATATCTGGATAATGCACAACTTAATTTCTTTCTTTCTTTCTTCCTTTCTTTCTTTTTTTTCGTAGTATTTTTGTATTTAATGTAATTGTTAATATTACATTTCTAAAATTACAAAATTATTTATACGATTTTTAAATTTATATTATATTTATATAATAATAAAAATAATAATAGCCATTAATATAAAATTATTAAATGTATTATGAATTGGTAAATTATACAAATTAGAAAAGTATTTAATGCAAAATGCATCAAAATTATTTATTGCAAAGTATCATTTGTATTATTTTTTAAAATTTTTAGTTATTTATTATTTAGTAGTATATTTTGGATTTGGGTTCAATTTAATTATTAAATGATTACATTTTTTTAATATAAAATTATTACATTTATTATATAATCAATTATTACATGATCATACAAATGTATTTATTCCAAAATATATCATATTTTTTATTACAGTGTTATTAGTATTCATTCATTCATTAGAAATCTTTCATTTACATTATTATTAATATAAATGTATTGAATTATTATAACTATTAATATAAAATTGTTCAATTTATTATAAATGTATTAAAATTCAAAATTTATTTAGTGCAAAATTTATCAAAATTATTTATTAGTTTTAAGTTTTATTTATTTATTTTATATAAAAATATATATGAAGGGTCCATTTGCAAAAACCGATAGACGCCACTTGCACAAAAAAATAGCTGATTGCCGTGCATTATTCTCCACATATAGCGCAATCTGAACCCTACACACGTTTTGTCAAAAAAGCCGGTTTTGTCCACTTTCAAGGCATCATGAGTTCACGTTTTACTGCAGAAGCCGACAAGTGCCCTTGTTGTTTTTGAACAGAAGCCGATAAGTCCATTTTAGCGAATCAGCGCGCTGTATTCAGGTCAGGTGACAAGGCTACTTTCACTTTGAAAAGACGTGCTAGCTGAGAGGAG
>NW_015554127.1:1251430-1266499 GCF_001515605.1 Sinocyclocheilus anshuiensis
GAACTTGATGAACCTGTGATATCTTCTTCAGGGTGAAAAAGGAAAATAAAAGCTGAAACGTTTTCATGAAACCTTGCCAAAGGAGCGCGTTACAATGGTGAGGGAAAAGCTCCGTGTATTGCGTGTAATCACATCCATACAGTTTATGATCACAACAACAACAACGTTTGTCAGACATCTACTGTACATTGTCATCTGAGGAGATTACAAAGATTAAACGAGTGTTTTTTTTTAACTCTAAAACACGAAATGTGGAGTTATCTGCTTTTGCCAAAAAACGACTGTTGGAGTTATCTGCTTTTGCTATAAAACTAACTTTTAATATGTAAAAACAACATACTTTTAATTCACTTTAATTTTGTAAATTACCTGTATTTGTTTAAGTTATTATTACTTAATCAAAACAACCCAACTGCAGTTTGATTGATATTACTTGGAATGCGCAATAAAAAAAAACGTTATTTCTGAAAAAAAAAAATGGCATTATCGGTTTTTGCAAATGAGCTCTTCATATATTTATATATTTTTTGAGATTTCACATCATTAAATGTAAATGTAGTTATTAAATTATCATACATTTCAATATAAAATTAAATTTATTATTATTAAATTATTGAAATTACAAATGAACTTATTGCAAAATATATCATACATTACTAAGTAGGTTTTTGTTGTTGTTGTTGAATATGTAGCTCTAGTAAAATGTCCTATTTTAAAAAATAGCATGCAGAGGGCTACATACTGCTAGATCACTGTGCATTTTCAGAGCACATCAGTGTCCTTGAGCTGGGAAATTTGTGCGTGGGTATGTGGATAGTGTGGGGTGTATGTGAGTTTTGTGTCACCTCTGTGTTTTGCGGATACAGAGGCGGCTCATACATCAGTGAAGACAGGCCGTGTGGTGAGTGTCATGGAAGTAGACAGAAGACAAATTTGCACTCTCTCTCTCTCTCTCGCTCTCTCTGTACCCCCCTCTCTGTATTTTTAGCAGCATCATCACTTCCCTTCATTGCCCACCAATGACTCAGATGCTCATCGCCACTCTGGGCCACTGACCTTCACGCCAGCCGATGCGTGCACCTCCATCCATAACGCAGCACTGTCTGGAGCGTTATTGAGTAATCACAGCCGCTTACTCTAACCGCATGCTGCAGTGTTGGGGCGGTCTGTGGAGTCAGGCAGCGTCCATAAACATCACTCCACTACCACTGAAACGACATCGATTGCAGTTTTAACTATATTCTTCCTGATGTAGCTTCTTAAAGATGTAGGGGTCTTAAAGAAAACATAAAACAGCATTAATTTCCATAATGTGATGCATTTTGTAGTGAAACAGAATGTTCAATAGGGCATGATGTTGGGCAGGTGTTTGTTGTATACATCAAGATTTTTTATTGGATTGTGATCGTTTAGCTATTATATTATTGTTTATATTATTTGCTCTAGCCACTTTTTATCAGCAGAAACAAAAAGTCATTTCAGAGGCAAGGATATTACATTTTGATGCAGTATTTTATCGAATAATGTAAACTCATGTATGATGCACAATAACATCATGGATATTTTTTTAGTAAATACGACCAATTTTTTATTTCAAGCTGTTTATAAAGCAATAGTTCACCCAAAAATGAAAATTCAGCCATCATTTACTCACCCTCATGTCACTTCAAAAATACTTTTTTCTTCAGTAGAACAAAAAATGAGACATTTTGAAGAATGTGCAGGTTGATATTTTTCATTCATTTACAGCGAATGGGGCCTGAATCTTTCAAGCTTCAAAAAAGTATGTTAAAGCATCAGAAAACCATCATAAAAGTGATACACTATATAGTCTGCCTTTTTTTTTTTGAAAGGAGTTTCTTATACTCGCCAAGGCTGCATTTATTTGATCAAATATGCAGTTAAAATAGTAATATTGTGAAATATTATTACAATTTAAAATGTTGTTTGTTTTAATATATTTTAAAATGTAATTTATTCCTGTGATGGCAAACCTGAATTAATTTTCAGTCTTCAGTGTCACATGATCATATGCTGATTTGGGGAACAGAAAAAAAAAAACATTTCTTATTAGCAATGTTGAAAACAGTTGTGCTGCTTAATATTTTTGTGGAATTTGTGATAAAAAAAATAGAATATAAAGTTCAAAGAACATCATTTATTTGAAATGCTTATGTCTTTACTGTCACTTTTGAGAAATATAATGCATCTTTGCTGAATAAAATTATATATATATATATGAAAAATCTTACTGACCTCAAACTTTTGAATTGTAGTGTAAGAGGAAAGTCGTTATTCACTTTCATAAGAAGCACTTTTATGATAATACTGAAGAAGCAAAGTCATACAGGTTTGGAATGACATGAGGGTGAACAAATGATGGCAGATTTTCATCTAAGTTGCAAAGAAGATGAAGAGACCCGCTGTGTGAGTGAGCAGGAGTGTGTTAGATGAGCAGCTTTATTCCACATTGTCATTGTGGCTCCGAGGTGACCTCGGCATGTCATCTCACGGCAGTCATGAGGGACACAGAGACAGTGAGCGAAAGAGGATACTGGACTTTGATACTGTACCAACATATGGTACATGGGGAACGTGAAGCATATGGCGTGTATAGTGTATTCCTGGTTCGGGAGCAGCAGGAGATGTAGACTGGAAGCTGGTGACTCTCAACAGGCTGTTGTAGGTCAAGAGAAGTCACATCAAGGGCAAAGGGACACAAGTTCGCTTCAGTACGGCCGGGTGGGCGGGAGAGAGATAGAGAGAGAGAGAGTAGAGAGCTTGTGCTGGCACACATTAGAGCAGAATCTCTCTAAAGACGAGGAGAGAGTGCGTGTGAAGGGCGGCTTTCAACTCCTATCTTCTCCGCCGTTCATCTTTGTCCTTGTCGGTTTTGATTGATGTGTTTCATTTCTGGCACGGTGGTCAGCCGATCGCATGCACACGAGCTCCCACTCCAGTGCTAATGTTAGCAGCGGTCTTTGGTCTGACAGCAGACGTCCACCGCTGCTCTCGCTGACCCGTACTGTCCGTCTGCAGCTGGCCTTTCCCTCTTTTCATGTCTGTCCCTCCCTGTCAAACAAAGGTCCTTCTCTGAAGTAAAACTTTCACTAACCTCTATCATTGACTGTTCGGTGGCATCCAACAGATCAAGGGCTGTCACTAAAAAGACAAACCGTACAGTCGTCAGCGTTGACCCCACAATGAATGAGGCTCTTGAAGGTATTAGATTGATTTCAGCTCACAAACTGTTTATAATCACCCATGAGATTTGAGGCGGTCGCTTTCACTGATATCTGTAATCAATGACGCCACATGGCGAGTCGGACATGAGGATGTGTGCTGCTTTAAACTGGAACGAATGTGTCAGACAAGCTCGCATATGGAAAACAAGGCTAAATATTTCATAACTTCGAAGACAATGATGCAGTACTAGCATACAAATAAACAATCGCAATCACAGACATCAAGAATTTGCTGATCTCACAGGAAAAGAAAGGGAAATGTGGGAAAAGGAAGATATCAAATATAAACAGTATGAAAATATATCAAGAAAAAGTGCTGATATAATCTTACCTGGGACGTGCGAGAGGGTTGGATCCCTGAGTGCTGGAGACAGACTTGAGATACGTCAGAATGTCTCATACTGACAGCAGAGAGAGAGACAGAGATGGAGGGAGGCGGCCATAATGAAGACAGAGAGATAGGGCGAGTGTGTCTATCTCTGTGTGCCATTGATCTAGCTCGTGATTTCAGCTGCCTCTCATTTCCTGTCGCTAATGTGAATGGATGAGCCTCTAGGCACAACACACACATGCACACACTGCATACAGAAACTGCATACCACAGACTCATCTCTTTGTGTCTTGATAAGGGGGTTTGCAGAGGACCTGCCATTCCTGCACTGTATTCAGCTCTGCAGTGACAGACTCTTGTCAGATGTGTTTGTGGCTCTTTTTCTCATATACACTCTACATCTTTCTGTATACCTTTATCTCTATATCTGTACTCTATATTGTTCATTAATGCTAAGGAAATGGGTAATTCTCATGAAAACGGTCAAGAATGTTCAGTTTCCTTTTTTTTGGAATTATATTTGTATTTGTTTTTAAGTTTGTGTATTGTGGCATGTTTTCAGCAAAATTAAGCACATTTTCCCTCCAGTATTATTATTATTAATTACTAACTGTTTTCTAATTTATGCTAACTGCACTTACTGTATTTTTAAAAGAATAATTTAATACAGAGTAAAAATGCTGTTACATATAGATAATTACAACAACAACAACAATAATAATAATAATTATTATTATTATTATTATAAAAATGCACCATATTTCTCAGATTACTAATTATTGTAATTAAAAGACTATATTAGAATATTATTATTGTGTTTACACACCATGACTTCTAATATTTGCTTACTGTACTTTTATTACTGTAATACAGTGCCAAAAACACTGTTACAGTAATCAAACAGAAATATGCAATCAGAATAATTGCATATTATGGAAATAGTGGGAATTACAAAAAAAAAACTGAAAAGTTACAAATCTGGACAAATTAAGGTAATGAGAAGCTGGGGGGAAATGTGCTTAATTATCATGAAAATAATATCACAATGCAAAACAAATATTAATGGACCTAAAAATTGTTTATTTTACATTATACTTTACTTTATACTAATACTATATTTTTATATCTTTTCTTTTCTTTGATTTTGGGGTGACAGTCTTTTGTGAGAGTTACCCAACACATTTTCACCCAGTGTATTTTACTGTGCGTATGAATGATAGATTCAATGCATGTTTGTGTTCTGAACAAAGGGGGCGAGTGATGAACAACCTTTGGAGTGCAGGCAATGAGCTTTCAGTTGCATCATTTTGTTGGGTTGGGCCCCTGGTGTGTGTATTTGTCTGTTTGTGTGAGTATAGTGCTTCTCTGATGGATTAGGATGCTACTGATGGCTGCTTCACTCATTAACTGTGTATTTGAACTTGCCCCTCCCCCAAGAGACAGAAGCCAAGACTCTAATGAAACACACATATATATATACGCAGAGCCCATGGGAATCTCCTGGTGCTTTGTAGTTCAACTTCAAAGCCCTTTGACCAGGCTTCTCATTTGCTGTGGTTGTACCCTGCAGCCTCACCCTTTCCATGTCCCACTCCATAAACATGCCATTTCACGTAAACACACACACACACACATTTAAACACCTTCCTGATAAAGCCCAACTGAGCTCTTACTGGGGGAATATATACTGTATATATATTTGTCATCTACTGTATGTCCATCTATGACTAATGTCAGTTGGCAAGTTATAATCAGTGTTGGTTTATCAATAACATGTTACTCAAAAATTTGTTTCATTGCAATACATATTTGCTCATTATGGAAGTAATGTATTAAAGGGATAGTCCATCCAAAAATCTACATTTTGGCATCATTTACACACCCTCATGTTGTTTCAAACATGTATGGCTTACTTTCTTCTGTGAAACACAATAGAAGTTATTTTGAAGAATGTTAGTAACCAAATTGTGACTTTTTTGCCCATACAATGGAAGTCAAAGGGAACTGAAAATGTTCATTTTGGGGTCAACTATCTCTTTAAGTTATTTTCTTACCTTCAACCTTCAACCTTCAGCCTTCAACATGAAATGGCAAACGTTATTCTCAACAGGTTTTGCTTTATGACCAGAATTTACACTGTTCATCGAGTGATAAAACAAACACATAAATCCATTACCTAACCATATTCAGTGTAATTGTCTACTATATTATATACTATATAGTAGGCAAATGTGCACCATGGCAACATGGTGTACCTACTCAGTATGCGATTTTGGAAACAGCTTGGGTCATTTTTTCTTTAAAAAAAAATGTAGTTTTGTTCATTTTTTTAAGGATGAGGTTGTTGGTATCAACCTCATTTGAGTAGGTTCATTAGCATATGCCTGTGCATGTTTATGTATCAGCACCTATTCATTCCTTATTAAGGTACAGTAGCAAAAACAGTCTGTTCACCAACATTATACCACTGCAAAGGTATTTCGAACTTCTTTTACAAATAAGCAAAGATCGACAAAGAACTTCACTGTGAGTAGATTGAGGCCTTAGGAGTCAGTGGGGATGCTAAGCTAATGTGTTACTGTTTCGGATGAGATGTGGAAAGAGGATGAGAAGGTTTTTTTTTTCTTTACAGCAGGCTTTGTAAACCAATTACAAATGGCGTCCAGGATAGTCTCAGCTTACAATTAGTGTCCTAATTGAGGTCAGTCTTGTTAATTTAGTGGTAAATTAGAACAGTTAATACGCGTTTATTATGGAGGCCAAGTGAGACCACAAAAATAAGGTAAGGGAAAATTACCTTTTAAGTAATATGAGGTCTCTTTTGCACTCTAATTATGGCTGTGTAATTGTGTGATATGTTGAGTGGAGGTGTGTGTGGATGGAGGGATAGGATGTCCTGGTTTCTGCCGTGTGTTGTAGTGTGTTAGAGAGGTAACCTGAGAGTGTGTCCCTCAGCTTAATGAAACACACACAGTGCCTCGAGTGTTTCTATGAGATTGTGAGATTCTCTGTCGAGAATTGCTAAGTGAGCTAAGAAGCATTTTCCCACATTCATTGTTTGCTAATTGGACAAATTTGAGCATGGGAAGATTCCTCAAAACACAAGCCTCTGAATTCTCAAGTGCCTGTCAGAGGAACCGTGTGGAAGAATTGCACAAGGCATGAAAGATAAATAATAGAATTTAGCTGCATGCAACTCGTGTATGTGGACGCTAGAAGATGTCAGTGTCTGTGCATGTATGTTGAAAGTAAGAAGTAAGAGTGAGAGGGAAAAAGACAAACGGAAGAAGGGATGTAGACAGAGATGATGCTTCTTTATGAAAAATATATTTGCTTGCCTACAGAGAAATTCATGCAAGAGCCCAGCCTCATATATAAACATCTGTAGGGAAATAAGTGCATGTATTCTTTATGATGAACAGATATGAAGACATCTCATGTTCACTTCATATTTAACATCTTAGGGTGCAATAGTGCTTATAAAAGTGTGGCTGAGTAATTGTGTTTATTTTGGTTTCCAGCAGACCCGACTCGGTGAGAGCAGAACTTGGCAGAAACTTCAGCAGATTTCCTTTGTATGTTCAGTGTTTTAGCTAATTTGATTATACTTTCTGCCATCACACATTACACATTAGCTCCATGTAACTCAGATTTTTCCCTAAAAATATGAAAATGGTTGCAGATTGTGTCTGGAACCTTTTCTTAAAAAGGTTGTTCACTCAAAAATTACAGAAATTATTTTGGACCCCATTGACTTATGAACAAAAACGTTCTTCAAAATGTATTCTTTTGTGTTCTGTAGAAGAAATAAAGTCTAACAGGTTTGGCATGACATGAGGGTGAGTAGATGATGACAGAATTTTTCATTTTTGAGTGATCTATCACTTTAAATAAAAACATCAGTAAGGCAAGATAAAGCTGACTTCACACCAGGAGCCAAAAAACATTTGAAATGTCTAAAAAAACATGCAGAAATGTATTTTTGACTGCACTGCACCTGCTGTGAATCAAAGATTGCTGAAAATTCAAACACGCATATATGTGTTTGTGTGTGTGTGTGTATCTGCTGTCCATTTTGTGTTATTTATAGCAGTGTCTCGGGGTGAGTTTGGACCTGGCCATCCACTCGCATGTGACTTACTTTCCACTTGGGTCAGAAGCAGCTCAGCCAACACCAGCATAGTACTCGGGCATATGGATCCGTTCTAGCAGAGAGAAACCTGCCACCTGCTTATGACTATATGTGTGTGTGTGTGGTCACAGAGGTCTAATCGGTGATGACAGGTGCGGCTGAATCATAGAGGGACGTCCTGCCAGCCCTACTTCGATATGCACATACGTCCGCTCTTTCTCTTTTTCACTGCGTCTCCTGCTCATGCACACAAATAAACAGACAGGAACTGCCAAGAGCTTCCTCCAGGTCTCTCACACACGTAACTGTACCTTAAGGACAACCTTAAACCTTCATTTCAGGGCCCTGTCTTCACTTGTCTTGTTCTGCCTCTCTTCTTCTCGGTCATTCTCGTGCACACGTATAGCATCCCTTTCTCTCTCTCTTTCTTTCCATTGCTCCCTTGGTGCATTATCTCACCCATTTTTCCTTGCTCTATCCATCCCTCCTTTATCACTGTCCAAGGTAACCTTGTAGCAGGGCTGTTGGCATGTCAGGCTGAACAGCATTTTGAATTCTGGAATATTCCAGCTGTAAACATCTGCCACTGTATAATTATGGTACAGACAAGACAGTACACACGCATGCTTACGAATATACACATTTTCTGGCAAATTCACAATTTTTTTCTCAGAGTATTTCTGCACAAAATGTGCCTTGTATTCACTAACCACCTGTAATCCAGTTTAATCAGGCAATAAATACACTGAAATAATGACACACTGTTGTTACAATTACACACACTCATAAGCACACTTGCGCTCATGCACATAGACATTGATAAATGGAATTACAATCATTTGTACATTTAATTTATTTTTTTATGCAAAAATACATATATTTTAAGCTGTGTTTTTCCATCTATTTAAATGCTACTTATATATATTATTTATACATTTATATATTTATATTTTTTAATATTTCTATCTATCTATCTATATAGGCTATCTATCTATCTTCAGTCTGTATCTATCTATCTATCTATCTATCTATCTATCTATCTATCTGTCTATCTATCTGTCTATCTATCTATGCTCTGTCATTGGTAAATTAATAGAAAGTCCAACCCCAAACTAATGTCTTTGGCTGAGCTGTTGCTGTATGGTTGAAAGGACAAACAAACAGAAATATTCTGATACGGCCACAGTGTTTACAATATTTCACATACGAATTACTTCCATATGGTTGGTTGTCTCTGCCTGTTAATCTGGGATAGGATTAAAAAAAATCTATGTTTTAAATGTATTCTCAAGCAAGTGACATCTTCCATTCATATGTGCAGGTGAATTATACATCAACAAATCCATATTATGCATTGATTTATACATTTTTAATCATACACATTTCCTCACATAGCTGAGCCCTTCAGTGAATACTCATCAGGAGACTGAAAATAAAGCTGTTATCTATAGCCTGATCTGCACAGAACAGCAGACAGCTTAATGTTGTGCACAATTTGCGTGAAGGCAGAAAAGCAGATCACGTCTTGTGCTAAAACAACCGTTCATTTTGGGTGCCAACATCGAGCAAGCTTTGGTTCTGTTTTTCTTCTCACCCTCTTTAGATTAGTCTCATTCCCTTGCTGTTGAATTGAACACCCATCATGTATTCAGGTTTTAACTCAACATTGCCACCTACTGGTGCAGAATACATAAGACTTCCTCTGTGCACACACATGTGCAGGGCAGAAATCCAGAGTGTCTGAGCTGCAGTTAATCTGTCTGAGTCGTGTCTCTCGATGTTTTCAGTTATTGTAATCTATCTGTTTATCTATCTGTCTATCTATCTATGCTCTGTCATTGGTAAATTAATAGAAAGTCCAACCCCAAACTAATGTCTTTGGCTGAGCTGTTGCTGTATGGTTGAAAGGACAAACAAACAGAAATATTCTGATACGGCCACAGTGTTTACAATATTTCACATACGAATTACTTCCATATGGTTGGTTGTCTCTGCCTGTTAATCTGGGATAGGATTAAAAAAAATCTATGTTTTAAATGTATTCTCAAGCAAGTGACATCTTCCATTCATATGTGCAGGTGAATTATACATCAACAAATCCATATTATGCATTGATTTATACATTTTTAATCATACACATTTCCTCACATAGCTGAGCCCTTCAGTGAATACTCATCAGGAGACTGAAAATAAAGCTGTTATCTATAGCCTGATCTGCACAGAACAGCAGACAGCTTAATGTTGTGCACAATTTGCGTGAAGGCAGAAAAGCAGATCACGTCTTGTGCTAAAACAACCGTTCATTTTGGGTGCCAACATCGAGCAAGCTTTGGTTCTGTTTTTCTTCTCACCCTCTTTAGATTAGTCTCATTCCCTTGCTGTTGAATTGAACACCCATCATGTATTCAGGTTTTAACTCAACATTGCCACCTACTGGTGCAGAATACATAAGACTTCCTCTGTGCACACACATGTGCAGGGCAGAAATCCAGAGTGTCTGAGCTGCAGTTAATCTGTCTGAGTCGTGTCTCTCGATGTTTTCAGTTATTGTAGTTCGCTGATTCATTTGTTAATTTTTTCATCGATTACAAAATTAGCATTAGGCGCTATCAGCGTGCATAATCAGAACACAGAGCGATAAGATGGAGCGATAAGGAGAGAAATAATGAAGGAGAGGAGGTTGAGGAAGATAAAAGGATTGGAGACACGTTAGAGGTGAAGGAGCATATTTGAAAAGCATGGAGAGAGGACTGTAGAAGGAGAAGAGGAGAGAAAGGCTATCTCAGTGTTTCCTCCAGACCATCTGAAACAACTAAAAGAGCTGACAGAGACAGCAGAGACACACTTAGAGTGTCAGCGCTTTCCTTTAACTGAGAAAGAGACCGAGTGAGAAAGGGAGAGGTATAGAGAGAGAGAAAGAGAGAGGGACCTTGTCTGGGCGCAGGCGGAGGGTGAGATGGAATTTGACAGAAGAGAACATTTATTTTCTGGGATGAGATTTAGGTGTGATAGGCAAGCAGAGGGGAGGTGAGGAGAAGGGTGGAGTCTCTAACACACACGGACAGTACCGTCCTGTAAATCTCCACCTGCTGGATCAAAACCAAAAGATGCAGAGAGAGAGACAGGCAGAGAAAACATTTACAATGACAGCAATTTGCAGCAACCAGATGTCATTCATTTTCAAATAGAGTTTCCAGTGACCGAAACAGTTGGCAATGTGATGTGCAAATGAGCAATTGTTGAGTGCTGCTACCGATGGGAGTGCAGACAGTGATCCACTGCCTGATAGAGATGGATACTGAAATTGAGTTGGAACAACTGCTAGAAGCCAACAGCACAGCAACTTGTTGAGTTCCAGCAATTAAATTGCTGTTAGTGTGAACACTGCTTTAGAGAGTAAGACAGGAATAGATATTGTGAGGTGTAGAGTAAGACGGGCAGAAGGAGAGGTTTGTGAGGGCCTGTCATGATAGGATGAGGGTGAGAGGTGGAGATAGTTAAGGAGACGGTGAGACACATGGCGAGAGAGAGACGAGGAGAGCTACTGTAGATTGAGGTAGAGAGTCAGACAGGCAGTTAGTGAAATAAATTGATGTTGAAATTGAAAATACAGTAAAGTAGAGAACTGAGGTAAGGAGAGAGTGAGACAGCTGGAGATGGACTGAGATACTGAGGTAGAGAGTAAGACAGCAAAAGTGATAGTAAAGTAGAGAGTGAAGCACGTAGGGAGAGAGTGAGACAGCCAAAACAGACTGAGATACTGAGGTAGAGAGTGAGACAAATAGTGAAATTGTGAGGTAGAGAGTGAGACAGGCAGAGAAATTGTGAGGTAGAGAGTGAGACAGGCAGAGAGATTGTGAGGTAGAGAGTGAGACAGTCAGAAAGATTGTGAGGTAGAGAGTGAGACAGGCAGAAAGATTGTGAGGTAGAGAGTAGGACAGGCAGAAAGATTGTGAGGTAGAGAGTGAGACAGGCAGAGAGATTGTGAGATAGAGAGTGAGACAGGCAGAGCAATTGTGAGGTAGAGAGTGAGACAGGCAGAAAGATTGTGAGGTAGAGAGTGAGACAGGCAGAGAGAGTGAGGTGTAGAGAGTGAGACAGGCAGAAAGATTGTGAGGTAGAGAGTGAGACAGGCAGAGAGAGTGAGGTAGAGAGTGAGAATGAGACAGGCAGAGAGATTATGAGGTAAAGAGTGAGACAGGCAGAGAGATTGTGAGGTAGAGAATGAGACAGGCAGAGAGATAGTGAGGTAGAGAGTGAGACAGGCAGAGAGATAGTTAGGTAGAGAATGAGACAGAAAGAGTGATAGTGAGATTGAGAGTAAGATAGGCAGAGAAAGGTTTGGTAAGATCTGCCATGATAGGATGAACATGAGAGATTGTGATAATTACGGAGAGGGTGAGACAGCCAGAGATAGACTGAGATGGTGAGTATGGTGAGACATTTAGTGTGAGTGTGAGATAGTCAGAAATATCCTAAGATAGTGAAGAATTGAACTGAATTGAATTGAATTAAATTGAGATACCAAAGAAGAGAGTAAGACAGCATTAAAAGAAGAAGAAAATTAGACATGCAGAGACAGTGATATGGGCAAAGAGAGGTGTGTGAAGATCTGTGATAGGATGAAGGTGAGAGACTGAGATAAGTAGAGGGTGAGGATTGGAGAGAGTTTGAGACAGTTGAATAGAGAGTGAGGCAGAGGGAGAGGTTTGTGAGGTCCTGTCATGATAGGATGAGGGTGAGAGGTGGAGATAGTTAAGGAGACGGTGAGACACATGGAGAGAGAGAGACGAGGAGAGCTACTGTAGATTGAGGTAGAGATTCAGACAGGCAGTTAGTGAAATAAATTGATATTGAAATTGAAAATACAGTAAAGTAGAGAATTGAGGTAAGGAGAGAGTGAGACAGCTGGAGATGGACTGAGATACTGAGGTAGAGAGTAAGACAGCAAAAGTGATAGTAAGGTAGAGAATGAAGCACGTAGGGAGAGAGTGAGACAGCCAAATCAGTTGAGATACTGAGGTAGAGAGTGAGACAAGTAGTGAAATTGTGAGGTAGAGAGTGAGACAGGCAGAGAGATTGTGAGGTAGACAGTGAGACAGGCAGAAAGATTGTGAGGTATAGAGTGAGACAGGCAGAGAGAGTGAGGTAGAGAGTGAGACAGGCAGACAGATTGTAAGGTAGCGAGTGAGACAGGCAGAGAGATTGTGAGGTAGAGAGTGAGACGGGTAGAAATATTTTGAGGTAGAGAGTGAGACAGGGAAGAGAGAGTGAGGTAGAGAGTGAGAATGAGACAGGCAGAGAGATTATGAGGTAAAGAGTGAGACGGGCAGAGAGATTGTGAGGTAGATAATGAGACAGGCAGAGAGATAGTGAGGTAGAGAGTGAGACAGGCAGAGAGATAGTGAGGTAGAGAATGAGACAGGAAGAGAGATAGTGAGATTGAGAGTAAGATAGGCAGAGAGAAGTTTGGTAAGATCTGCAATGATAGGATGAACATGAGAGATTGTGATAGTTATGGAGAGAGTGAGACAGCCAGAGATAGACTGAGATGGTGAGTATGGTGAGACATTTAGTGAGAGTGTGAGATAGTAAGAAATATCCTATAATATAAGATAGTGAAGAATTGAATTGAATTGAATTGTGATACCAAAGCAGAGAGTAAGACTGCATTAAAAGAAGAAAATTAGACATGCAGAGACAGTGATACGGGCAAAGAAAGGTGTATGAAGATCTGTGATAGGCTGAAGGTGAGAGACTGAGATAAGTAGAGGATAGGAGAGAGTTTGAGACAGTTGAATAGAGAGTGAGACAGACAGGGAGAATGGTATACAGGCAGAGAGATAGATAGGCTGAGCGAATGAGAAAGAAAGAATGAGAGATAAAAGGTGAGACAGATAGAAAGATTGAGGCATGCAGAGAGAATGAGAGACAGAAAGAGTATGAGACGGAGAGATAGTAAAGGAGAGTGTCAGACAGGTTGAGAAAGAAGAATAGAGTGAGACAGGCAGAGAGAGAATGAGAAAAACTGTGAGAGAGAAAGAGTTAGACAGGCAGACCAATTGAGAAAGACAAAAGAATGAGACAGAGAGAGTAAGACAGGCATCAAGAGCATCAGACAGACAGAGAGAAAGCATATCCACTTGAGTGGAATAGTGTGTTAGCAAGTTAGTATAAGAAGAATGAAACAGTAAAGGAATGCACAATGGAAGTCATACATGAGAGTAACACGGCACCTCCATATGAACCTCCTCTTGTGGCTGCCGTTTCTGATGACTCACAATCTCACACAATCTCAGCCCATCTTTACCGCCACTGTGAAGAACAGACGACACAGACACACAGGAGCGAGAGATAAAGCACAAGATCCTGCAATCAGCCCGAGACTGCGTGTTACAAAGAGCTTCCTCTCTCCCGCGTTTCCTGCGGCACCTCTGGAGTTCAGCAGACTAAGCGCGCCTCTCTCTTCTGCTTGCGATAGAAGTTTCTTGGCAGAACTAGAAAGGACGCGGATCGGGAAGAGATTCAGCTGACAAACTGCACACAGGCCTCGGAGCAAACAGACCAAAATAAGCTCCACAGGCACGAAAAAGAAACAACAGCCACCCAATACAAAGAGGAAAGACAGAGAGAGATCTGCTTTCTTTCAGCTGTCACTCAGATTGTCGCTGAATCATGCCAGCTCGACATGAAAGCTCTGAATGCTGTCAGGATTCTGCTGCTTTTCTGCCTGCGCATTTGTTAACTTTTTTAACCTGTTGAGGTGCGAGTAATTCCTACAGACTTGGGTCTCAATGCTTGCTTCTCTTTCTGTCTGAGTCTTTAGAAGTGCGTCTACATCATTTCCTCAGGGCTTCAGTGATTGAATGACTGAAATGAAACGCACACACAAAGTTAAACTGATTTTGTTAAAGTACCAATTAGATCTGTCAGCCAGTTCCTTTAATCTACTCACAGAAAATCATTTTGTGGCACTTTCTATGAAGGCTGTATATATTACATTACAAACTGTATTATATTATCACAAATAAATATTATTTATGAAAAGTTATAATAACTATTTATGGCTATGCCTGTAAAAAACGTCTCAGGTTACTTATGTAACCATGGTTCCCTGAGTAGGGAACGAGACACTGCGTCCTCTAGGGGTCGCTATGGGGAACACCTCGTCGTGACCCGTGTCTGAAGCATACATTGAAAAAACACCGTCCAGGAAGCATGAAGCCGGAACCAGGGATATCATACCGGCTGGAGACAATATTGACGAGTGAAGTAACACTGCCAGTCGAGCACCTGGTTTCTGAATCCAGCAAAGGGGTGCTCACAGAGGACCTACCTTAAAAAGGACAGAAACACACAGG
>NW_015554127.1:1266509-1278930 GCF_001515605.1 Sinocyclocheilus anshuiensis
ATTTATACTATAGTTGCACCGGTAGTGACGTCATGGCTGTCGCCGGCCAACGTGTTTTTGGTGTTTTTTCAATGTATGCTTCAGACACGGGTCACGACGAGGCGTTCCCCATAGTGACTCCTAGAGGACGCAGTTCGAAGTTCCCTTGAAAGGGAACTACAATTAATTAACACATAAAACAGTACAGCAAATTTGTTGTTGATCTTGTGCTGTAACACATTACACCATTTAAAATGTGACCTGGAATAGGTAAATATTAAAATGCATTATAATTGACAATTATTATAATACTGCAATTATTTACAATAACATGCAATGGATTATTATGTCCATTATAATGTATTATAATCCTTATATGTATTATAATGCAGAAGGCAGTAATCAATAGAAATGGAATCCTTTTTTTTGGGGGGCTTTTTTTTTTTTTGTAAATAAAGATGATTGGAGTATGTTTTACAAGAAAATACTATTTCAGTCTTTCTACTTCAAAATTTCACATTCAATACAATGTGTTAATTTGTTTTTTTGTAAATAAAAATAATTGTAAAAAAAAAATGTATGCAGTATGTATCTAAAAGCATTATTACGTTATTTAATATTTAAAATATTTAAAGGGTTAGTTCACCTAAAAATTAAAATTCTGTCATTAATTATTAATGTTTTTGGAAGTGAAAAAGAAAAAGTCATTGTATAATTTACAATGAAAAACCGTAAATTGACACTCCCAGAATTCCCTGCATGACGCATCATATTTGATGTTTTTTTGTTGAAATAACATGTTTTTTCTTAGTTTTTTCTTATCAGTTGCATACATTAGGGTTTAATCTTACATTTAATGTTGTTAAATGAATGTTTATTGCATTATTTCAGTATCATGTGTGTCACCATGATGGGGTTTAGTGTTTGTGTGAATGACACTGTGCACCTTCTATATAAAAGTATTGCCTACCTCAGCTCGTAGAAAAGCTGTTTGTGATAAGCTGTTTGTGATGAGCTTCGGTTCATCATGTGACTTTCTCATCACCACCAGTTTTTGGTGGTTGTCAGTGCATTACAATGGTTCAAAACAGATATTAACACTTCAATATGTTGGTTTATTAACATTACATCAGTTAATGAAATACGGTATTTTATTGTGAATTTAAGTTAAGTCTGTAAAACCTAAAATGTTGCTACCGTATTTTTTACGGTGAAGTTCTGGCAACCACAGCTGCTGGTATTTTACCGTAAATGTCACAGATTTTTTTTTACAGTGTAGTTCATGTGACATCAGGTCAAATCACAACAACGTAGGAAACAGATCCGGAGTGACGCAGCTGACACAGAACAGCATACGCTGTTTACCTCCAGCTGATACTCTCCAAAATGGCGCTACAGGGTGATACGGAGGACACGAATTGTTGAATAAAGTCGTTATTTTTTTTACTTTTGCGCACAAAAAGTATTCTCGTAGCTTCGTAAAATTACGGTTGAACCCCTGATGTCACATGGACTATTTTACCGATCTCCTTGCTACGTCTCTGGACTTGGGAACATTTCAGTTGTATTGCTGTCTATGCAGGGTCAGACAGCTCTCAGATTCCATCAAAAATATCTTAATTTGTGTTCCGAAGATGAACGAAGGTCTTACGGGTTTGAAACGACATGAGGGTGAGTAATTAATGACAGAATTTTCTGTTGACATTTTTGTCGACATTTTTGGGTGAACTATCCCTTTAATAACTAAACATGCAGGCAGCAGGTCATATGTTGAATTTTTAAATGATGACTGTTCAAATTTGGTGTAAATGGAGTTTGAATAATATTGTAGAGTTATTGCTGTAGTCAGGGAACTTTTTTTTTTTTACATTTCGATTTCTGATATAAGGAGGATTGCACGAGGATTGCAGAGACACTGAGACTAGTTTTATACATGCACACTTGCCGCTGTGACATATATCAGACTGAGGATCAAATGCAAGTGTCCTATGAGTGACAGATGGCTTCTCGGTCAGTCAACATCAATCAGTCATGCAATCAATAAAAATGACTATAGTCTGTCTGGGTTTTTTTTTTTTTTTTCTGGGACAAAATAAACTACTTTATCTTGCAGCCTCTCCCTGTCTGTACCAGGTTTAACAGATCAATATTATACATTTTAGATGTAGCATTTTGTTTCATTTTAAATCATTTGTGCTCTTACAATGAAACAGCAGTAGAGATTCACCTTTGCAAAGTCCTCAAGCTTTTCTTTTTCTGGCTACCTTTCTCTTCTCGTTTACCTACACTGTTTACACTCTTTCTTTCCCTGTCTCTCTCTATTGCTCTGTTTCTCTCTCAGCCATGAATCTGTTGGGGCTGAACTGGCAGCTGAAACCTGTGGTTGGTCCCATGCTGAACAACGGCTTGGGAGCCGGGCTGCCCAGCAACAGTGACGCAGCAACAGCGCCCTCTGGAGGCAGAGGTGAGCACAGCCTCACAGCACGCTGCAGTCCCGCGCTCTTTTCCGATGAGAAGAATGTCAGGATTGTAACAGAATAACACAAGGGGGGGGGGGATTTGTGTTTAGTAATTTGCTTCTCTGTCGCACACTGAGGTCCCATCATGACAGCACATTTATGCCCACACACACTTCTCTGCCTGCTTCCACGATCGACAAGGGATATTATTCTCTGGGCTTCATTTTATTTAGCCGTGTGACAATTCATAAGAAACCAAGTAACCATGTGATTAGGTAGAGCAGCAAGGCATTGTGGGACAGTAGTGCTGGGGAGTTGATTATTTTACAAAATGTGTTACGCAACGAGAAACATGTCAAAAGGGCTTTTCACATTGCGCTTCCTAACCCTGGGTCATTTTAAAACCCTCTTTAAACCATGGGTAAAGGAATGTTTCACACGTTACTTGGATTGCTGTGCAGTCTTCGAATGTTACGACTAGATGCTTTGTATCCGTGTTTCGTTGTATCGCATGCTTTGGACAGTCACAGAAACACTGAACATTGTATAAACAGTAGTTTCATTGATTGAGAAGAAAAAAGGTTAAATGATGGAAAATGCATCAATTGGAGTGAAAAAGTGGCCATTTTATTCTCACATTTATAGTTCAAAAAGGAAAAACTTAATAATACAAGGCAATATATAATATGAGGATGTGCAATAGTAGTGCCTTTATGTAAACAGGTTTCATGCTGCATTCATTTATTGAAATTAGATCGTTAACCCGGGGTTTGTGAATGTACGGTTTGAAACTTCAGTTTATGATTACCCAGGATTAATTCTTAACCCCAGGTTTATGAGTAGTGAGAAACGTGAAGCACGACAACCCAAGATTCCTTTTATCTGGGGGTTTGAATGACCAAAAATGTACTATTTTTGTGTGAAAAGCTCTAGATAGTAGTACACATTTAATTCTGTGAATAGTGGTAATAAAAGTCAGACATTAAAATCTTGCATTTTTAATCCAATTTTGTTTACAAGCACAATTCCCTGGTGGTTCAATCAATTAATAATTCAAGACAAAGATGTTAAAAACACAACTAATACTATTTTGGAGACAGAAGGTCAAGTCATTTACATTGCAATGTGGGATACTGTATCCTGCGCAGTGTGCTACTGTATCTTCTTTACTGAAAATTTTGCCAAAAGTATACTTGATCATCCAGGTATTACATGCATAACAATTTGAGTAGGCTATGGTAGTAATCCTACATAATTAGCACATCTTCATAATCTACTGACAATTCAGATTTTTCCAATCAGGAATCAAACTTTCGAATAAAATTGATGAAGATTGTAAACAAGCACTCGTGTACTTCCATACTTACACAACCCTTTGGCTGCTCACCCATCTCTTTTCTCCAGCTCTCACTGGCTGTCTCTGACTTGATCTCACGCACTCACAGATTCAAAGGAAGTGTCCTAGAAAACACCACATCACCTCTGTATGAAGGACAACACAGTCTGTTATTTTTTCTTCTTCTTTAGAACAGGAAGGGACTAGTCATCTTTAAACACACACACTTAAAACCTAGTGGCAGAGGCAGCAAGTCATCAAGTAGGCTACTTAATACACTTCATTTTGAGCAAATTTTAAGTCAGCGTCACATGTAACTTTTACAAATAAATAAATACATTCTAAAAAGGGCAATCCCAGAATGCATTGCACGGAGCTTAGTGAAACACAACATCCAAGATGGCGGACAAGGAAAGAGAAAAAAAAGATCAGTGTACTTTAAATCAGATTTTTTTTTTTTCCCCTACATTTGCTTGTTTTGGGTATTATGTTCATTATAATACAGCTGTGTTTGCTTAGTAACTTGCTAATATCATGCTCCATTGAAATCAATTGCAAGTCAAGTCTCCCATGCAAAGCTCAGTTTGTTTGGCACACAGAGTTGCTGCCTACGTAGCGTCCTCCAAATTAGTGAGGGTAGAAGGTTAGGATGCTGTCTTAGAAGGCAAAACCTAGGTTATTTATTGCTATTTGAAACAGAGTAAATACATTTTCACATTGTCTAATTATTAATTTCCTCTATCCTCAGGGCTGTGTAAACATATCTAACTCTGTGAATACATATAGATTATGTGGCATAATATTTTGCTGTGTTTTTGTGTGAGTGTGTGGGTAACGGTGAGATTGTGCGCTTTGAAACAGCTCTTCATCTCAAGTGTTTCAATCTCAACCCCTCAGCATGTTGGTGTCAATTCCATCCATACAAATATGACTTTTCTCTCGCTCTCTCCCTGTCGCTCTCTCTTTCTCTCACATGCAAACATAATGTATTCTACATAACAGTGAGATTTCATTAATCATATACAGACAATTCTACAGTACAGCTATGAGGCAGATGTTGCTGGTTGCTCTGTTTAACGATAGCGCCACATATAATAAGTCTTGTGTTGTGCCATGTCTGGTTGTTGTTGTTGCTTTTTCTTCTCTGTCTCTCTCATCCTCTGCTGCGTCTTTGTGTATAGCTGTTATCCTACCTTATTGTCTGGCATATTGTGTTGAGATGCTCTTATCTGGGCTTCTGCGGGATGATTTGATGCTCTGGTCTGATCGGTGAAATGATTTGTGTGTGCTTTTGCCTGCTGGCTACATTAGCTTATGATTGGCCTCTCTGCACTCGGCTGGATTCTGTTACGGTACTTGATGCTGTGCTTAGGCACTCAGATTCAGATGTGCTTTATCTCCACGATAGCTGTGGTCCAAAACCTACAGTAGTGAGCTGCCTCTGTGGGGAACTGTCTGTGTGTGTGTGTGTGTGTGTGTGTGTGTGTGTGTGTCTTCCAGTTCATTACAATTCTCATTATATTCTGTTTACATTACATTACTTACTATAAACACAGCAAGTATTGCTTTTTTTTCTGTTTTTGTTTAATTTTCACTACTGTTCAAAAGTTTGGGTTCAGTAAGACATACATTGATTGATTGATTGATTGATTGAAATAAGTCTCTTCTGCTCACTAAGGCTGTGTTTATTTGATCAAAAATACAGTAAAAAGAGTAATATTGTAAAATAGTTTTACGTTTTAAAAATGTTTTTATTTTAATATATTTTAAAATGTAATTTATTCTTGTGATGCAAAGCTAAATTTTCAGCATCATTACTCCATTCTTCAGTGTCACATGATCCTTCAGAAATTGTTCTAATATTCTGATTTGGTGCTCGAGAAACATTTCTTATTATTACAAATTTTGAAAATAGTTGTGCTGCGTACAGGGGCGCAATAACAGAGGGGAAGGTTAGGACGATTCCAAGGGCCTGACAACGGAGAGGGGGCCCGGAACGCGATTTTTACCGAGGGGGCCCAGAAACCATAGCGGCGCCCCTGGCTGCATAATGTAGAAACCACTTTTTTTTTTCTTTTTTTTTTTCCAGGATTGCTTGACGAACAGAAAGTTCAAAAGAACAGAATTTATATGAAATCAAATCAGTCACTTTTAATCAGTTGTCCTAAATAAAATAATTATTTATTTAATTAACATTAACTGGTGTGGTATATATAAGCACATTATATATTTAATTGTTTGCATTTTATTTTATGTATTTCTAAGAACTTAATTTTGCTGCCTACAAAAACATCAAATTTTGCAAAATAAATTTGTATTATAAATATATCTTATTAAATACTAAAAATATAGATAAATTAACAGTTAATATAGCTAAAATAATGAATATAGCTAAATTAATAAATAAATGATAAATGTTGAATAAATTAAATTTGCTTTTTTTTTTTTTTTACAAATTTGGGGATGCTATGCATATTTATATTTATTTGTATTTTATGTTTTGTATGACACTGCCTACGTAGAGTGTTCCAAATAAATCACCTATGACATTCTGCCCAAGTGTTTTGTTGCCTTAGTAATATATATAATGTTATCTTAGAAGGTAGCTGTCTATGTAGTCAGCAAGGTGGTTCACTATGTTTTGGTACGGAGCTATTGTGTTTTGTTGTGAAATAATGCTGGACTATTGCTTCAGCCACAGCCACAGACTGATCGTTCCTTCCCTAAGGAAATTCTCGTCCGGCTTCCTCAGCTCTCTATTTTTCTTTCTTTAGTTCCATTTCTCCTCTGTCCGTGCTGTTCTGTATTAATGAAGGGGGCTATTTCATCTCCTGTTGCGGCTGCTCCGTCCTGATTGTGTTTTCATTGTTCTTTATTTCCTCACCATTTTTCACAGGTTTTCTCTTACAGGGCTGCGGTCTCCAGTGTAGATCTGACCTGATTACAGGGGAGCTGTTTTCGTGTGTGTGTGTGTGTGTGTGTGTGTGTGTGTGTGTGTGTGAGACACGCGGCCATTGCCGCTAGCTACAAGCAAGAGATAGAGATAAAATAAAAGATAGAGAGAGAAAGACAGAGAGGGAGAGAGCAACCATGGATTTTCCATTAAATGAAAAGTGGATAACAGCTTGTGTGATTATGTTGGTAAACAGGATGGTGGTGTTGACATGCCGTATGAGCCAAAGCCTGAGGGTGGAAAATACACGAACTCTCACTTATAGAAGAGGTCTCTCCGTCAGCCTGAGAGTCCACAAACACCAGAGACAGGAAAAAAAAGGGGGAGGAGGAAGTGAGGTAGAGGATAAGTGAGATATCAACAGGTTCCAATTTCACTTTTAAAAATAGGTTCCTCGCAGCACCCTAAAGGAACAAATAACCTATAAGGACCCACTTATGTTGTAGAATATATATATATATATATATATATATATATAAACTTTTTAAAAGTTTGGGGTCAGTAAGAAGCAAACACACATTAAGTTGATCTAACATGACAGTAAATGCATTTATAATGTTACAACAACAAGAACAATGAAAACTAATTAAATGAATGCTGTTATTTTGAACTTTCTATTCATCAAATAATCCTGCTCTCAGGGTTTTCATAAAAACATTAATCAGCACAACTGTTTTCAACATCGATAAAAATAAGAAATGTTCTTGAGCAGCAAATCAGCATCAGCATATTAAAATGATTTCTATAGGATCACTGAAGCCAGGAGTAATGATGCTGAAAATTCAGCTTTGCATCACAGGATTAAATTACCTTTTAAAATGTATTAAAATTGAAAAGAGTTATTTTAAATTATAAAAATATATTGCTGTTTTTACTAAAGCAGCAATGAGAGACTTCTGTCAAAAACATTTTACTAAAAATCTTGACCCCAAATTATTGGAAATATGAAAGTAAAATGCTTCATGAACACTGTTTCATGTCGACATTAAGAGTGTAGGTCTGAAAACCAAATCTCAGTCAGAATCATAGATCACACTTTAAGACTTATATAATGTGACAATTTCAATAAAGCTCAGCTTCGTAGAAGCAGCCATTAACTTTTCATCTGTATATGTTATTCCTCAGTTCTTCTGCAAGCTGCATTTGAAAAACCAGGCTCAGATATTCAACAAAGAAGCCCCTATTCCCTGTCTCTCTCTGGCTCTCTGCTGTTTATCGTGATACACTCTCGGCTTTCTTTGCTCTGGGTGGGTACAGTGAGGTTATGGGTAAAAAGACTTCAGGAAGTAGCATTTGTGTTTTTCAGCTTCCATCAGATAAAAGTGTCTCCCAGAGAGAAAACACATTTGTCCTGTTTCCTTTTGTTTTCTGATTTCAAAGCAGCTACCTCTGAATCTATAAACATGGGGCAGTTGCAACACAGCCAAGGTGAGAGATTGATTTTTTTTATGCCTTCCTCTCTGTCTCAGGGCCATGGGCTGCTCGCAACAGCAGCATAGATATGGGCAGCCTGGAGGTGGGCAGGCGCGTGACCCAGGAGGTGCCGGCCGGTGTTTTCTGGAGATCCCTGATGCACCTCAGCCAGCCTCAGTTCCTCAAGTTCAACATCTCCTTGGGCAAGGATGCACTCTTCGGGGTTTACATTCGCAAAGGGCTGCCGCCGTCCCATGCACAGGTGCGCACACCCTTTCTATTTACAGAGAGGCCACTCTGTGAAGTCCTTTCAGGGATAAAAACCCCTCTTTCATCCCAACAACGGATCAATCAGTAACTGCAAATACATTTTAGAAGTCACCAGGTGTTAGATAAAATCGTTCCTACAGCTCAACTTCAAAGTATCTCACTGTTTGATATGTATGAATGCTGTCAAACCACTAGAGATAACGAAAAAATAAAAATGTCCCCTCTCGTTTCCCTTGTTTCTGCGTTTCTCCCTCTGCAGTATGACTATATGGAGCGTTTGGATGGAAAGGAGAAATGGAGCGTAGTGGAGTCGCCCCGTGAGAGACGCAGTATTCAGACGGTGGTTCTGAACGAGGCCGTGTTTGTACAGTATCTGGACCCCGGCACATGGCACCTAGCTTTCTACAACGACGGCAAGGAGAAGGAATCGGTCTCCTTTAGCACAGCTGTTCTGGGTCAGTTACTCTGACACTGGTTAAACTCTCCATTATACATTTACTTCAAACACTCACTATATCACCCAACTGTGACATTTTTATTTGAAATGAGAAGATACAATACATTTGTTGTGATAAGCAAGCATGTAAATATATATATTTTTATATAAAAAGTGTTTTACAACAAAATGTAAAGCCAAAAATATTAAGCAGCAAATCTGATCAACATTGATAATGATAATACAAATTTCATCAGCACCAAATCAGCATATTAGAATGATTTCTGAAATATCATGTGACCCTGAAGACTGGTGTAATGGCTGCTGAAAATTCAACTTTGCCATCACAGGAATAAATTACATTAAAATATATTAAAATAGAACACTGTAATTTTGCATTGTAATAATATTTCAAAATATTAATTTTTTACTGTAGTTTTAATCAGATAAATGCAGCATTGGTAAGCATAAGAGACTTCTTCATACTAATCATACCAAACCCAAACTTTTGAAGGGTAGTTTATGTTTAAAAAATTAAGCATAAATTAAAAATATATATATATATAAGAGCATAAAATGCAACGTCCTTGCATTGTGACATTGAATGGCACATGCTTTTTCGAACAATTGACACAGAAATATGTATTTCAAACTTGTATTTCATAAATGAGGTCTAATAAAAGACCAATTTTGAAACATTAATATTTTGGACAATTGGATTTATAGGTTTTAGTCTCTATAGAATTACAGATAAATGCTTCTAGTAAAAAGGAAATAATTAAATAATGTCAATCTATTACTGTTATACCATTTCATATATATTATTATCCACTTGAAATGAGATAAGCACCTCGTGGTTCTGTTCTATGAATATTCACATGCATGAATTCTACGAATAAGTGGTGTCTCACCAATTAACCTTGCACTAATCTACTGTGATATGCCCTACTTTCATTGCCGTGATATTACTCATGGCTAATGAAATGGTGTGAGACGCTGTTTGAATGGGTTGTATCAATAATGACCAGAGACCGCCACTCAGAAATAGAGTGAAAGAGGGACAGAAAACTCAACTGAGAGAGAGAGAGGGAGAGGGAGGGAGGAAGCAGTAGAAGAGAAGACAAGATGAGAGCTGGATGTGGTGGTTACAGCTGTCATTACCATCAAAGTGGCCTTTTTTAGAAAGGTTTCATTCTTTTCACAGACTCCGTGCAAGAGTGTCCCCGCAACTGTCATGGTAATGGAGAGTGTGTGTCAGGAGTATGTCATTGTTTCCCGGGGTTCCATGGCATGGACTGCTCGAAAGGTAAGAGACACTCCAATTACACCCCGAACTCTGTCGTACAGCAAGAGAGAGAGCTTGAGGAAAAAATAGTGACAGAGAGAAGTGAGAACAATTTTTACTTCCCTGTCACTCATACTACAGAAATGGAGAATGATCCATTGAATTCGTATTTAAAAGTGTAGTTCACCCAAAAATTATCATTTTGTCATCTTTTATCCATCTCATGTCGTTCCAAACCTGTGTGACATTCTTCTTTAGAAAAACAGCAATGGAGCACACTTATGAAGTCATTTTGGAACTTGACAGCTTAGACCTTGAAACGAATGACTGAGATCAACTGCAACAACTCACCATTATTCCACAAAAGAAAGTCATTCAAATTTACAATAACATGAGGATGAGTAAATAATGACATCATTTTCATTTTTGGGTAAACTGTGCTTGGAAACGGTGGATTAGCCTTAGCATTAAAGACATCTTGAGCTATAGTGCTAATGCTGGAGACTGAGGTTCTCTGTCCTTTTCTCATCCCCATCAATCTTCTCACCATCATTTATTGTTATCTCTGTACTTTGTCTGTCAATAAAATGCAAAAAAAGGTCCAGACAGACATAAAGAAAAGAAAAGCATGCAAAAACACATGCAAAGAGGAACAGCACTAAATTGTTGCCACCAGAATGGCACCAGCAGTGGGATTTAAAGAGCTGAACACATCAAAGATGTGTGTTAATCTCAGCGGTCCCAATGCCTCTAGACCCATAGTTATATGGGTGTGTGTTTCTGACCTAACTATACGTTTTGGGACTACCTTGATTAAATAATTCCCAACTTAATTTATGGACCATCGTCAGAAGGAAAAATGGTTCATAAATAGACTAAATAACATCTTTATTCAACTCCGAAACTGACAAAAGTTTAAGAGGTAAGAGATAGTCTGTAGTAGTTATAATTAGCTGAGAACGACAGATGTCAATGGGAAGTCCCCATTTAGATAGCTGGGTAAGTGTGTGTGTGTCCTCAATAGCCCCCAAAAAAATTCATTTGCACAGTTTGCATACTTTCCTATTGAGAAGGTGCTTTACTGTAGTTCTATGACTCATCAAGAAACTAAGATCTATGTGTTAGTGGAGGTCTCTCTCTCTCTCTCTCTCTCTCTCTCTCTCTCTTTCTCTCTCTCTCTCTCTCTCCGAGGCATAAGGATGACGAATGGTGGTTCCTACAGCCCAATATCTCCCATTGTTCACCTGGGAAGCTCATGATTAATAGTTTTGTTACTGCAATGTTAAATTACATTTTCTTTCATTACAGTTTTCTCCAACCTATCACAGCTGTCCACTCCCTCTGCTACTGCTGACCCTCTGTGTGTGTGTGTGTGTGTGTGTGTGTCTCTCTCTCTCCGAGGCATAAGGATGACGAATGGCGGTTCCTACAGCCCAATATCTCCCATTGTTCACCTGGGAAGCTCATGATTAATAGTTTTGTTACTGCAATGTTAAATTACATTTTCTTTCATTACAGTTTTCTCCAACCTATCACAGCTGTCCACTCCCTCTGCTACTGCTGACCCTCTGTGTGTGTGTGTGTGTGTGTGTGTGTGCATTAATATCTTTACAATGCACTGAGCCTTGAGACTCTCTCATTGCAGAAATCACCTCAGGAAGTCTTTTTAGACTGCTAGTTACTAGACATCTTTCATGAGGACTTAGAGAGAGTGCTTCTTGGTAATGTAGTTGAAAAAGTCGAGGTTCGGGTTTAGATGCAGACATAGTCTGTTCTTATCAGGTGTGAACAGAACCTGATTTATTTTTTTATTTTTTTTTATGTATCATGGTAGGTATTATTATGTTTTTTGGACATGTACCATGGTATTGCCATGTTTTTGGACATGTATTATGAAATTATTATATTTTAGAGCATGTACCATGGTTTTACCATGTTTTTGGACAGGCACCATGATATTATCATATTTTTAGGACATGCAACATGCTATTACAATATTTTCAGACATGTAGAGTACCATGGTATTATTATGTATTTGGACATGAATAACTATGGTGAAAATAAAAATGGTATCACCATTTTTTGGACATGTACAATATCATGATATTATGATTTAAGACATGTATTATGATATTATCATGTTTTAAGGACATGCACCATGGTATTATTGTGGTTTTTGGGACATGTACAAGTAGTTTTGTAGTATTTTTGGAGTAAACATTGAAATACCATAAATCCCATAATATATGAATATGGTAACCCCCCCCCCCCCCCCCCCCCCCTGCATCAT
>NW_015554127.1:1279445-1283537 GCF_001515605.1 Sinocyclocheilus anshuiensis
CCCCCCCTCTATTTGTAAGTTATATGGATAAAAGCAGCTGCTAAATTAATAAATCTTACAACTATAATTTCATTTTGCAATCAAACAAAAGTCAGAATAAGATCATATTCTACCAAACTGATTGTAGTTGAAAGTGAGTTTGGTGCCTAAAGCTTAAGTTTGGTTTATTAAAAATTGGTAAAAAAATTGTTTTTTACATCATATGTTCTCAGTGTGAGCCTTTTCTGAACACATTGTTGTCAGATGTGTGCTCTTTCCCTGTATCACACCATTCAGAGACACATCTATGACCACAACTGCCAGCTTTTTTCTCAATCTCTTCGTAAACTTACACAGATTCTTTGTAAACATACTGAAAATCTCTTTAGAGACAAAACATTGCAAAAGAGATCATTAAGAAAGCGCCAGATGTCACTCATATCAAATCATTCCCTGTTCTCTTTCTGTTTCTTCCCAAGCGGCGTGTCCAGTCCTATGCAGTGGAAACGGTCAGTATGACAAGGGATCGTGTATCTGCTATAGTGGATGGAAGGGTCCGGAATGCGATGTTCCCATCAGCCAGTGCATCGACCCCCAGTGTGGCAGTCATGGCACGTGCACAGAGGGCACATGTGTTTGTTCTCTGGGCTACAAAGGAGAGAATTGCGCTGAGGGTAAGCGTATGTGTATGTGTGTGTGTGTGTGTGTGTGTGTGTGTGTGTGTGTGTGTGTGTGTGCGCGTTTTTGTGACAAATGAGGACATAAATTTGTATAATGACAAAGGTATGACATAGGTATTACAAGGAGAAGGTGACTTTTCAGGACATTACCCCATGTCCCCACTTTTCAAAACGCTTATAAATCACACAGAATGGAGTGTATTGAAAATCTGAAATGGGATGTCCCCACTTTTCACAAAAACAAACCTGTGTGTGTGCGTGATAATGTAGATTTGTATAGATGTTGTTTCTTTCTCAATGGCTTAATAATACCCTCTATGGCTGTAATAGCTGTATTCTGTCCATGTGGCTACTTGAAAAGGGAAACACACATTTTCATATATTCAAACAGTCATCTTTGGCTGTTTCCCCAGATTCACTGGTAGGTCTTAATGGGCTCCCACAAAAAATACCTCACAGAGATGAGTAAAAGCTGGAAAATATATTGATCTGGGTGGTGAGAACAATCATTTCGGTCTTGATTCTTTGTGTGTGTGTGTGTGTGTGTGTGTGTGTGTGTGTTCTGTAAAGTTCAGTGGCTTTTGGGTAAGACAGTGAGTGACAATAAGAGAGAGAGGAAAACGAGAAGTCCCATGAGTCTAAAAATGGAAAGGGAAGAGAAAGAAAAAGGTAGAGTTAGATGAAAGACGTAGTATGTGCTTGTGCATGCTTTCTTCAAAATTCCAGAAAGCCCAGTTATGTGTGATTATACATCCCTTTGTACTTTGAATGCTCTCAATATCTAAAGATATACAGTGAGGCTAATAGTAATTTGGTAACTGGTCTAATAATTAATTAAATATGTAAATAAATGGGAAAACAGGACATTGATTATTAAAGTTGTAGTTTGTGGCTTTTACATCACATTTACTAGCTTTTAGGCTAACCCTGGTGTAACCCTAAAATTCTACATTTAATTTTTAGCACACAAATTAATTTAAAATGTACAGTCTTTCCTTCTCCTATGACCCATCTTGCACTCACTAATTTTGTCCAATCAAATGCTGCATAGAATAAACAATGTCCGTCCTGCTGATACCACTTTTGACTAGAAATAGCAAGTCGAAAATTCATGATCATGACTGTGACATAAAATAAAGTCATGAGCTGCATCAGAAATCAAATACTTCCCGACTATAGTATGTGAAAAACAGTATGCCAAAAGAGTAGTATGTCCAAATTCATACTATTCAAAAAACAGTAATCTACTACTGCCTGGATTGTGAATTGCGCAGTTGATGGACACTTTACTATCCCATGAGGCCACGGGAGAGGATTTATGAATGGCAGTGAACTTGTAAGTCACGTGACAGTAACAACATGGCGGATGTAGTACATCTGAATTTCATTCATACTACCATATTCATAGTATATAGAACATACTTTTTAATGGTCTCAAAGTAAGTTCAAATTCAAATGTAGTACCCTGACTCAGTACTGTATGCACTCAGACAGTATGCGATTTCGGATGCACCGTTGACCTTTAAAAACAGGGGCAAGCCCTTCAATATGTCCCACCCCAACTTCCATTTTCAATAAATATTATGTCAACACAGGAAAGAAAACTGAGTTTATAAAGCAGTTTATAAAGCAGTATCATTGGGTCTTTTATCTTTCTGACTGATGAAGCCTCAGTCATGACTCTCACCTTTTGTACACAGTTGACTGCCTGGATCCAACCTGCTCAAATAATGGCATCTGTGTGAACGGGGAGTGCCACTGTAAACCAGGCTGGGGTGGACCAAGCTGTGAGCTGCCCAGAGCACAATGCCCAGATCAGTGCCACGGTCATGGTGCTTTTATTCCAGACACAGGCATCTGTAGCTGTGACCCCAATTGGATGGGCCCTGATTGTTCTGTCGGTCAGTCTGCATGTTTGACTGGATCTCAGTAATACAAATGTTTCATTTAATTATACCTGATTTCTAATGTATGATATGTAAATAGTGATTTACTGCTGTATCCTTTTCTCATCAGAGGTTTGCTCAGTTGACTGCGGGACACATGGCGTATGCATGGGTGGCTCGTGCCGTTGCGAGGAGGGCTGGACGGGTGCAGCATGTGACCAGCGTGTGTGTAACCCACTCTGTGTGAAGCACGGCACCTGTAAAGATGGGAAGTGCGAGTGTGAACAGGGCTGGAACGGAGAACATTGCACCATCGGTAGGCATGCACCCACCCCTGACCCAGGCACAGACTTTTTCCTGCTCCCTATACTCACCAGACGCAACAGCACTGTATCTGCTCTGCCTCTATTGCTTTCATGAACATTATATAGAGTCCCTCCTTTTTTCTGTACTTGAAGCTTAACATGAGAGGGACATGTTTTTGGATCATCCTTGTTGGTCCTGGGGCAATAATATTATTAACCAGTCAGATTTTAGGGAAAGGGTTAGAGCTGGGTTTAGGGTCTAGAACAGTGTTATTATTATTGCTCTCTTATTTTGGGCCTAAATTATGGTTTGGGCCAGGGGTGTCCAAACTCAGTCCTGGAGGGCCACTGTCCTGCAGAGTTCGGCTCCAACATACCTCAACACTGCTGCCTGAAAGTTTCTAGTATGCCTATTAAGACCTTGATTAGCTGGTTCAGGTGTATTTAATTGGGATTGGAGGTCAACTCTACAGGACAGTGGCCCCCGAGGAGCAGGATTGAACACCCCTGGTTTGGGCAATGGCTTCTTAAGGACCAGCAAAGGATGTTGATCCAAGAACATGACCTACATGCATGCAGATCAGGGATTTAGGAGAACTCCAGGAGAGGTTTATACTGATGGTTCTAGTGATTTTTCTCTTGACTGATCCATGAGGATGGGATATACAGTACAAGACTCTAAAACCAATAATATTAAGGCCTTTTCCCAAATGCTGCCCAAAATGCTGTCCACAATTAGGTAATATAAATCCAGAGGGATTGTATTCTGCTGTAGAGTCCACAAAAATGTGCATCAATACATGCTGTAGCGGCAACAAAGAGGGCCCTCATGAGCACCCATCTAAATGCTAAAAATTAAGAAATGGGATACCCTACGGTCTTCCAGCAGAGTTTAATTCTAAGCCTTCCAGGCAGATGTGTTGGAGCTAAACTCCGTAGGAAGATGACCCTTCCAGAGCAGGATTGAACACCCCTTCCCTACATTCTTGTGAAAACGAAAGAAACATTCAAGTGACAGCCATTGCATGACTGCAAGTACAAATCAAGTGCATCATTTGACCCAAATCATTGTCAATTTCAAAAATGTATAAGATTTTTCAAAATTTCTAATTAAAACAATAGAATAAGAACAAGTAGAATAAGAAAAGTTACTAATTAAATGAAATCAACATCAACAAAATTAATTTGCACTACAGAGGTGGCACAGAAGAACACAAAAGTGGCTTTTAGGTATATTTACAA
>NW_015554127.1:1283783-1318710 GCF_001515605.1 Sinocyclocheilus anshuiensis
ACTCCTTAAAGTGATTTACAGTGGAATTTTGTTTTTACCTTTGTAATGGCATTTTTCTAACTTTATTAAAAGTATGTAATCTTTTATGTCAAATGTTTAAAAAATTATATTTTAAGCTTTTTAAAAATTCTAGATAAAACCATAGAATAAGAACAAGTAGAATAAGAAAAGTTACTAATTAAATGAAATCAACATCAACAAAATTAATTTGCACTACAGAGGTGGCACAGAAGAACACAAAAGTGGCTTGTAGGTATATTTACAGACGTTTAATGAGGCTCAGAGGTGGGATGAGTGCAATTAAATTCATAAATTCATGTTGAGATTAATGTTTTAAATATAAAATTTGGAATATAGAAATATTAAATGATTTAAATAACTAAAATGATATTTTAAAAATGAAACTAAAACTGCCAGTAGGTGACAGCAAGTCACTGATTTTATCACTGAATCATTCATTCAATTGATTCATTCGAACGGCTGATTCATTCAGGAATGAAGCAAGTGACTGTCTTTATGAATGGGTAATTGAATCATTGACTCACTAGATTTGTTTAAAAATGCACGTTCATTCATAAATGAAACACCACTGTGTTTGTTTGGAGATGCGCAGCGGATCAGCTATGACTTTGTTTGAAAATATTTTTGTTGACGAAATAGAGCAAAATCAGGCGTTGTAGTCAATTCATGTAAATCACTTAATATTAACTTCTTGTTTATTGAACTGTTGTAGTAAATCAATATCATATTAGCAAACTCCTTTAATAATCATTAAAAGCTGCTACTCACCTTAGTTCATCGCAATCTCACAAAGTTCCTTTATAGTCAACAAAGCTTTCTACACTGATTTACATTGTGTCTACACTTTGCTTGTTATAATGAGGTGAGTGGTTCAAGGAATCAACAAATATGTCTGTGATACATTACTCAATGCTGTAAAATCACGTTGTGAGTAGAAAACTTTGAAGCTCCCCTGAGGTCAAACACAAGTATGCTGATCAGGGCAGTCGCACTGGAGCTCCTAAATACTTTTTCATTGTTGCACGCAGTAGTAGACTGTTCCTCTGTCTTGTGTTGGACTGAGAACAGACTTAGTTGAGTTTGATCATGCCTCACACAGCAGAGGCAGATGTGTGGGCTGCTGGGTAATGAACAGTCCTTGCGGAGTAGCAGCGACTGATGAAAGGTACAGGCGTCTTCACCTTGATAAGTCACACCTTTCTTTCTCTCAAAAATAGACTCAGAAGTCAGAGTTTTCCTTTCTCTTATCATCTGTGGATGTGTGTGTGCATGTTTGTCTGTCACTCCAAAGATGACATGAGCGACAAAGACTGAAAGTGCTTTGCCTTTAATCCTTCTCCCCATTGTACGCCACAACAGGAAGTCTGTCTGCTTATTGTCATCAAACTCTTTCTGTAGGCTAAAAAAGCCTTGTAAATGGCTTCCATCTTCAGTTTCCATTTTTATTTCTCAGAATTCCTCTGTTTTTAACTGACTCAAATGCAACACATGTATTCATTTGTCTTCTTGTTATGACACATTTTTGTTCCCTCCGAATGTCCTCTCTGATGCAGACTTTTGGGATGGGAGTATTGAAGGTATTGTACATCGTCGTACTGTGACTAGTGCTAGCTGCACTTTAGTCTGGTCGTGAGCAACCCCCCCCGCCTCTGATAGCTTGGCTGCATAACGACTGTGTGCTTTTTTTTGTAGAGTAGCCGTGGTGGAGTAGAATGTCGTGTCGAGTAGGTTCATAGTACTAGTCTGTGTTCTTCAGTGTGTGTGTTTTTATTCTTGTTGTCAGATGATAATAGTATAGCTGTAATCATCTATTTTGCACCTTGTTGCTTTTTAAATGTCCCTCTCCAACAGCATTAACTGAGCTACAAAAGTCTCCAATCTGTCTTGAGCCACTTATGACATTTCAATTATTCAGAATGTGGGGTAATACTATACATTAGAGCAGAGTCGTCAAACTCAATTCCTGGAGGGCCAGAGCCCTGCAGAGATTAGATTCAACCCTAATTAAACACACCTGATCCAACCAATCAAGTCCTTATTTGAACACATGGTAAGTGTGTTGGAGCAGGGTTGGAACAAAACTCTGCAGGGCTCCGGCCCTCCAGGAATTGAGTTTGACACCCCTGCATTAGATTGTCCATGTTAGTAGTCAGTAAGCAGACATCTTAAAGGGGTCATAGGGTGCTAACATGCACTTTTACAAGTTGTTTGAACTGAAATGTGTGTTGGCAGTGTGTGTACACAACCACCCTATAATGATAAAAATCCACCCGGTGTTTTTTTTTTTTTTAATCTCGTTAAATCTTTCCCCCTTTCTCAAATCGAGCCGATCTCAGATGCCTGTCTGTGTGAGTCACCAGAGCTCATTAACATTTAAAGGGAAATGCTACAAAAACGGCTTGATCTGAAAATAACTGTTTTTGACAGGGTAAAAAAATTTGTTTTTACACTACCATACCAAACTATGTACCAGACTTTTCATTAAGACCCTAAAGAATCATATCAACTTGTGGAAAATGGGCATCATATGACCCCTTTAAATGTCTACCATGACTTATCCCCAGTAAGCTGGGGATAAATGTTTTGCTCAAGTTGATGATTGAGTCAAAGCGCAATTCATGACATATAATAATAAATCTCAATGCCAATGCAACCGGTTCTGCGCGACCAACTCTGAGCAGGGCTCAAACCGGGAGCAGCCAGCATTGGGAGGCAGGCACACTAACAAGGATGCTGAAGACTGAAATCTCTAGTGTCAGCTGCTAGTGCCTCTTGAGGGCAAGGGGAGTGAGATTTAACTGCACAACTCCCCCTAGCTGGCCCAAATCATCATGGTACAGCTCAGTGTGTCTACTGTACTTAGGACTTTATGAATCCTACTTGGCAATGGCTTGGCTCATTAATGTTAACTTGGTAATTGGATGGTAATCTTGCAATGTCAGCATGACACGAAGATTCATGATTCAAGTGATTGCCATGTTGTCACAACCAGCCAGTCTTACAGGTCTGTGAGGTCTGCCAATCAAGACGGAGCAACAGTTTGAAAATAATCTTGCAGAGCCAGTTAGATCTTATAACTTGTTTTTAACTAGCTAACTGAAAAGAACACATTTGGTTTAATGACATTTCAAGTTAATTCTGTCGTGTCCTCCTGAGTAATAAGCTTTGTTACCACCGCTGTAATGCAGGAACCTTAACTATGCACAACAGCACCACACTTTTGCAATGCATTGGCTGAGCAAATGCGTTTGCATACTTGAGTGTTTGTTTATGAGTCTAACAGTAACCTAAAAGTCTTTCTTTTGATAGGTAGGATTTATTTCTGCATCTTTGAAGCAATGATGCCATAAAATGGCACCATAAACGTATTAAAGGACCAGTCTCTCTGGAGTAACATGAGGTTAAGAGCCTTGCTCGAGAGTACAATAGTGATGGCTTCTTGAGCCAGTTGGAACCGACAAACTTCGAGTTAATAGACTTGAGCTGGAACCACTACAGTACACCACCCCCATTCCCTTCAACTTTTAAAGGAGCAGAGCTGGGTCAACTACATGACTCTAAGCATAATGGGAATGCTTGCATTTAAGTAGACTGCAGTATCAACTAGAGGCAGAGCAGCACACACCAGGACACACTAGCTCCTAGCAGTCTGTTTTGAGTCTGCCTTTATGTTTGCACAGAACAGCGACGCAGGAGGCAAGTCATCCTACACTTCCATCAAGTCTGCTTCAGACAAAAGAGCTAAATTACAGAGGACACTGCGGAGTGGAGACAAAGATCAAGTAGATTTTGCTCTACCTGAGGGATATAGATCACTACTACGAGTAAAGGGATCGGGAGGGAGTGGATCCTAAGATAAATGTGAAATTTCATGAGCTGTTGGTGCAGAGTGGGTCAGGAGCAGTGAGCAACGTTTTAAATGTGCATATTTCAGCACACAGGGTGCAGGACCACAGGAGGCATGGTAATGACTTTGTCTCAGTGCCTGCCTGAGTTCCAACTCATAGGATGAATACTAATGGAGGGGCAGGAGTGTGTGTGCTTTTCTGAGAAGGGGAGTGCGGTGTGTTTGCAGGGAGAGCAGGATAACAAGGAGTTTAACCGCAGGGCCCACAGTGATCACCTGAGTGTGCATGCATCATTGGACAGGAGCAAGTCTGGCACAAGAGCTAGTGACAATAGTATATATAGTTTATTATTCACATCTCTAATTGGCCGAAATGATTGCAGATGAATGACCGCTGGAGGCATGGACTTTGTATGCTAGGGCATACTAAGTGGAAGTGAGTTGCACTTGATCAAACACATGATTGGCTCATGGGTGGAAACCACGCCCACCCTAGGTAAAGAAGCATTACCTTTACCTGTACTTTACCTGTACATCTGGATATCCTTTTAAGGAATGACAGCTGTTAACGCTGCAGTGCACATTTCTGCAAAATTTGTCAAACCAAACAGAAATTGCAGAAAAATGTTTAACTGTTAAAATGAATGTTTCCAAACAGGTTTTGCAAACACTTTAGGCCTCTGTGAGAACTTGTTCAGCGTGCACAGGACATTACCCTATCTCTGCTGAAGTTCAGAAACCATTTGAGTGTAAATGTTCAACTATTCCCATGCTGAAATTTAGGATGTTATTTGACTTTGTAGTAATACATGGAACACTATAGGCGAGGAAAATCCAGACAGGGCGTTTTATGCAGTAGGTGCTCACTCCCTGTGGGACTTTATCTGTCTCTTCCTAAGGTGAATTTGGAGGATTTATGAATCTAACCTTTATTTTATGACCTTTAAAGTGGACAGGATAGTTAGGTGGAGGACTAGATTTCTCTTCCACACGTTCTTTCTCCTCCGTGATATCCCTTCCATCCTTTAAGACATTTATTTCTCCTTTTTCTTTCTTTCTTTCTTTCTTTGCCTGTTCTTTTTTTGCAGTTTTTTCCCTTTCCACCAATCTATGTCTCTTTCTATCCATCTCTCCATCCATCAACCACTGACTGTTGCTATGCAGCATGCTTCTTTCCCCATCTCACCTTTGCGTACCTCTCTCAAAGTCAAAGTCAAAGTCACTTTTATTGTCACATCACCACAGCACATGTGCCTTGGTGAGTGAAATTCTTGGGAGCGTGCTGCAGACAGTGCAGAAACAATTTACATGAGAGGGAGAAGTTGAAAATGTCTGTGAAAACATACCGTGTGCGCTGACCCATAACTCAAGGCAATCTCAGTTCCTTTTTAAGTAGATTACAATAGAGTCAACCCACATTACTTTAGCCAGGTGGCTTAATAGTTTGTGAAATCCCACTTTATTCTAGTTAGGGTTCTGAGAATCGACTGGCCTTTGGCATGAAAGAGGGGCCCTGCTCAGTGCTGCCCAATGAGGAAGATCAATGGTCGCCATAGATTTTGCTGTCCTGGTGTTTCATATGTATTTGGCTGCTTAAAATGGCAGCTCCATTTAAAAGGCAATCGTTGCTAAGTGACTTTCCTCTCAGCTCAATATTGAGTGACAGTCGATGCATAGCAGCCTGTTAATGTGGCATCCCAAGGACCCCAGACATTGAGAATTACATTAATTAAAGCAACATTTGATTTGAGTCACAATGGATGAATGCGTTCCAGTGCATGCTGGGTTTTCACACTCCTCTGGTCGAGGCCATTTCATTTCACTCATCACAAATCATCTGAAGTGTCACCTGCGCTTGGTCAGCTGCCAATAATGCTATATAGCTTTGTGATGAAGGAAATTGGCTCCGACCAAAAGGCTGTGTTTCCAGGGTAACCATAAGCGGAGGCTGTGACACACTAACAGAAGTGTTAACTGTTAGAGATTGAACTCTGGGGCACCAGCAATGGTTTCTGATGACACAGTGTGAGGTCGCAGCGTGGTTTTCGTTTTACGGCGAGGTAAGAGATGATGCCCACGGCAGTGCTGAGAATTTTAGAACGCATGTTTTATTTACACTAAACTCCTGATGACTCGGAAATGTCAGGTCATGTCTCTAGGGTGCTTAATTATGGACTGGTGTGGCTAAAGGAGAATAGTGCTTAGCCTTTTCATTTCTCTTTGTGTTTTTTCATCTCAGTCTCTGCCTCTACCAGAGAGAGCTTCCTTAAAACATTCACATCAATCCACGCTCTTCTCAAAGCTGTTGTGACAAGATTGATTTCTGCCTTTTGTCTTTTAGGAAGGCTGTTTATCCCCTAACCGGATACATTAAACACCCACACACACGCCACACTTCACTCCAAAAACTTGATATATTTATCAAAGCACTTTTTTTCTGTCTTGAAAATGTCTTTAGAATAAGTATAATTCTACGCCTTTATATTCTCCCACACTATGTTCTTATTCAAAAGTCTTTGGTTCTCACACACACACAGGCTCGTACCTCGTACTAAAAAGGCATTCTAATCTGATCTGTAGATTCGGTCAGTCCTAACCACATTCTTACATGAGAGCATTGCTCTCTATCCAGACAAATCAAATCAGCTACTGTAAATGAACAGTCGGAGAGTGTATGTGCTCTTTACAAATATCCCCTCCTGAATGGATGTGTTCTGATAAATTCATTTGCTACCAACAGCGGCTATCAGTGGAGACTACCGAAGATAATGTAATTGCTCTCAGAGTTTGAACTGATTTGAGGTGTGAATAGTAATGCTTTTCATATACTTCATCCCCTCAGATGGGCATTGAGCGCATTGGAGGCAGATATGTTTGTGTGTGAGCACTGATGCGTGTCTGCCTGTAGTTTGAAAATCTAGATACGTATTAACAAAGGATGATTCTAATTTGCATTTCGTGTTCATTTGTGGCAGTCCATTTTGATTGTCTGGATAATGTCTGCAGTTTTTGTTAATATGCTTTGTGTGCTGTCTCACAGCTGTTTGTATAATATTGCATTAAACAGGTGCAAACAATGGCCGTTTTTTAAATTGTTCTCATCTTCTAATTTTGTTTCAGTACAAATTCAAAAGTAGGGCTAATAATCAACTGAACAAAAAGTTGATTGTCAAAATCGATGTCTGAAAATGTACAAAAATGTATACCCACATAACCTGGACACTAATAACTCTGGAAACTATTTCTAGCTTGTTTTCAAACTTTTGGTCACAATCATTGATAGTGCTCTGATGACTGGCGTGATGGTTTTCGGCCTCTCTAAATCCATCTTCCTTCTCTTTATGGCTCTTGCAGATGGCTGTCCGAACCGATGTAATGGAAATGGACAGTGTCTGCTGGGTCAAAACAGCTGGCACTGTGAGTGCAAGACTGGATGGAGAGGCAGCGGCTGCAATGTCGCCATGGAGACTTCATGTGCAGACAACAAAGACAATGAAGGAGGTGAGAGATCTTTTGTTTTATTGTATTTCATGCTCTAATGGGATTAGAGTGACTGTTTAGTACATTCAGTCGTTTGTGGTTCTGGAGCTTAATATGCAATTATAAAGAGATGTGGCAACTTTTTGTTTGTATCTATACCCTTTTTTCACAATTCGTGTAAATTTCATAGGAATAAGCTAACCTTTCTCTCAGAAAATAACTAGAGCTAGACTGTTGGCTTTTATCTGAAATGATGGATTTAAAAAAGCAAGTCCGATGTTCTGTAGTATGTGATTTAATTCAAATCCTAAAGGTGAGGGAAAGAAGAAAGCACTTTTCGATCTCTTTGGTAAATGAATACTGGAACAGAGACGAAATTTAAATCCAACATCTTTGTGTTCAAAATGTACAAGAACACTTTGATGAAACACCTCTTGTTTATCAGATTTTTTTCGACAGAGAAGCAGATGAAGAGAGAAATCTTTTGCAGCCCTAGGCAGCTCTGATTGATTGTGCACCATCATAATATGGCATTACTCATCACACCACTGTTTCCTTTCTTCTAGATGGTCTGACTGACTGTATGGATCCAGACTGCTGTATCCAAAGTCCCTGCCAGAACAGTCCACTTTGTAGAGGGTCCAGGGATCCCTTACAGGTCATTCAGCAGGGCCAGCACCCTGAGCAGAAAGTCCGCTCCTTCTATGACCGTGTCAAGATGCTAGTGGGCCGGGACAGCACGCATATAATCCCTGCAGACAATCCATTTAACGCAAGGTAACTTGCTTTACTGCGCACGACAACTTCCTACCTGCTGGGTTGGTAAATGTCATGTCTCTTGCATTGTACGGTAGAAGAAAAATGAAATATCCACTGAAGTGCACACAACTTATGCTATATCTGTTGAGAGAAAATTGAGTGCTGGGATAGTTATTGTCAGTTCTGTGTTATTTTGTAACCCCCGAGCTATTTTTGAGGAACTGTATTGATTGTTGTCAGTGGTGCTACAACATCTTCCTGTCTCTTTCTACTGTATTTCTTGGAAAGACTGACAGATGTGTTGACTAACGGGAAATTTATGGGATTTTTTATGGAAATTTGTTGTTGGATTGATGGTATCGCTTTGGATTTATTGGTTATCGAGCAGCTGATGTCTTCTTGTTTGTGTTCTCCAGTCTGGCATCACTGATCAGAGGTCAGGTGGTGACAACAGATGGAACCCCACTGGTGGGAGTTAATGTGTCGTTTGTGAAGTACCCGCAGTACGGCTACACCCTCACACGCCAGGATGGAACGTAAGTTTACCGTAGTACTCATCCCAACCAGGGTTGTGCGCAAAGAATTGACTTGCTTTTTAAATTGTACTTCAACTGAGAAGTGAGGAAGCAAACTGAATGACAAAATGCAATTTAAATTTGAATGTAACTCAATTTTGTATCTAGAAAAGCAGTTTATAAAGTCAAACTTTGAATGTTGGCTTGACAGCCTTGTTTAAATGTTGTGAAAAAATGTTTTAAAATGCTTAAGATTTCAAGGTTTATTGGATGGATGGATGGATGGATGGATGGATGGATGGATGGACAGACAGACAGGTGTCTTGTGGCCATTTCAATTCAAATTCACACTCATGAACTGAAAGGAAGCCAATTCTTCAATTCTGAGTTTTGCCCAACCCTGGTACCTACACATCCAAGCCGATCATTCAAGCAACAAACAACCCTTTCCCCTCTGAAACACTTTGATTATTTCTGCCGCCGAGCTTTATTTTGTGACTTACTTGTTTACATAAGCTTCTAGTGATTTAGAGAGCTACATGCTAACTGAACAAATCTTTATTAGATTCATTTAGAGCTGAGTAAACTCAGTCTTTCCATCTAAATGACTGCAATCTATCAAAACAATTAATTATCCCTCCCAGCGAAATGGCATTTTTAATGGTAAAAGCATTCAGAATGTAATGGTGCTATTAATAACGGAGAATAACACAAGTACATATTTGTTTTTGGTTTTGTTTGTTTTTTTGCTCTCTGTTTGCCTTTCCCACTTCCTTTTGCTCTGTGTCATTAGATTTGACCTCATTGCCAATGGTGGAGCCTCTCTCACCCTCCGATTCGAGCGGGCTCCATTTTTGAGTCAAGAGCGCACAGTGTGGCTCCCATGGAACATTTTCTATGCCATGGACACTCTGATGTTGAAGACAGAAGAGAACACAATCCCGAGCTGTGACCTCAGCGGCTTTGTGAGGCCTGATCCTGTGGTGGTGGCCTCCCCCCTTTCCTCTTTCTTCAGTTCCAGGCCAGGAGAGAGGTCCATCATTCCAGAGACACAGGTGTGATGAGAGCCCCACTTCCTTGAAACCTTCATTACTGTAATTAGCAGATTAATGCGTTTTGTACTGATGGGATTCTTCAATTAGTCTTCACTCAAATCCCAAATATTGCTCTTTTTCACTTTATTCATGTTCCTTCACCACTCTCTCTGGTCATTAAATTAGTTGACAGGTTGTTAACCTGACGAAACTCACAGGTCATCCCTCATCAACCATTTCACTCTAATTATACTCTTTTTTTGCATTTCTCCTTCCTCTCAGTCTTTCTTCCACCCTCTGACCTTGCTAATCATTTCCTTTTCTTGTTTGAAAATACCCTTTTCCTATGACAGAAAAGTAATTCCTGTATCTATCTGCCAGGTTCTGCATGAGCAGCTAGAGATTCCTGGCACCAGTCTGAAGCTCTGTCACCTGAGTTCACGGACCTCAGGTTACCGCTCCTTGCTCAAGATCACCATGACTCAAGCCGTGGTGCCACTCAGCCTGGTCAAAGTCCATCTGATGGTTGCCGTGGAGGGCCATCTCTTCCAGAAGTGGTTCCACGCTTCACCCAACCTCGCCTACACCTTTATCTGGGACAAGACCGATGCATACGGTCAGCGTGTCTACGGCCTTTCTGATGCAGTGGGTAAGCACACATGATTGATTGTGACTGGATGCGTGGCTTATTTATTAGCACACATGCTCCAATGGTATTATCCCATTACATTTACTGTTCTTATGAAAATATAATTATTTTGACCTCCAAGCAAATATTTTATCAAAAAATATATTGGTTGATGTCTATGAGCACATGCTTACTGAAAAACATTCATATTCGGTAATTACTAGCACTTTGCGATGACGCGTTTTGACTGTGTCAGTGTCTATTTTGTGCTCACACTGTGAATAATCTACAACGGGAAAAAATGTCAGCTGTGTGGATGCTAGGGCTATCGATTTCTAGTTTTTAATCGATCTTCGTTTTGATGAACAAAGATCATTTACATGACAACAGCGTTTTGTGTGCAGACACGTGGTGTTTTTTACAAAGTGACATCATCAATTACTGGCCTGGCATGCATAATACAGCGTTTTATTAATTTTTGTGGATCCATGTGAATGGGAATCGTTTTGATAGTGATGTCATCTGTATATGAAACTTTTCAAAAACGCAAAGGAAAAACATTTTCATTTTTAGTACATCGTTGTCATGTAAACGTACCCTGAGTCTACGCTGTTTTCAGTTGAACCGCTTTTTGCTTAGTTCATTTTGGTATGAAATTCTGCCAATTTTATAATGAAATGTAAACAAACAAATGTCATTTTGAAGCTCTTAAATGTGACACATCACTGTAGCCTCCTCAGTTCAAGCAGCACGTGAACCGATTTTCTTCCTCTTTATTACTAGTTATAACACAAAGTAAACGATGATCAGAAGGTTTGTTGAAAGAAACGGTTACTGAAATATTAAGTCTAATTTAATCTCCAATTAGTGTTTCAAACATAGAAAGACATCAATAAAACAGCTTGTAAGCAATGTCACTTAATGTTACATTTACCTCAGGAAACCCATTCAGTGTCAGTAGCTCGATAGTTAGCCTTATGTGCAGTTTAAATGTTATATACAGCTCAGTTTTTGAGTGTTGATTAGTGAATATATTGAGTAATTGTTCATTAAACTTTATTTCTAGTTTTGGTTTTCTGCTAAATTGAAACTTACATTTTTGGTTTTGTTGTTTCAGTTAAAAACTTAAATTTGGTCCATCACTACTGTAAATACAAAGTTTGGCGCAATGGAAATAGGCATGACTTTCAGTTCAGAACATTGACAGAAAAGGAATATAACAGTAAAATATAAGTTATGCACTGGCAAATGCATTAAATACATCTCTCAAGCACATTAAACGGCACAAGCACTCTGTCAGCACTTGACATGGTACCCGGCCCACATTAAACTCTCCTCTTATAAGCCTCTTTTGAAACGGTTAATGTAAAGTGCTCTCATGCTTTGAACAGCTTGGGTTGTGTGCTTTCACCATTTTTCAAATTCATCTTATCATACAAACATGCTTTTCACTACCTTAAGTGACGTTACTGACAGATGTTCTCCACATCACAACACACAAAACCAACTAATCCATTCTAAAAAAAAATTTTAAAAACTGTCACCCTCCAGATTGGCTTGTGACACTGTGAAATTCACCCGTCAGATTTTAAATTTATCCACGTTTGGCGCTTGACGGGTGTTCATTTGGGACCCTGGCCGAGTTTAATGATGGTTCAGCATCCAGGACACACACCAGTTAAGCAGGCATGGGTAATCGGTCACTCTGACTGAACATAGTGAGAGTTAACACATCAGACAGGATTTGAGCTCATGCGTGTGAACGTAGGACCCAAAGATCATTCAGCCTGACCATCCCTGTCAGAGAAACGCACAGGTTCAGAGAGCAGCCGCAGTGAGCCAAGGGACACGCAGAGAACAGCACTCAGTCTAGTGTGACCTCCTTATAACACCCACTAATCTCTCTTTGTCTTTCCGCTGCTTTCTCAGCCTGTCTACCTTCCAGCTCTCTACATCTTTTTCATTTATATTTTGAGGTACCCACAGTCCCACTCGCGTCAACACAGCTATAAATTCTCACCTGCCTCATCGGTATATCTCCATATATATTTATGCTAATGGATTCATGGAGTTGTGCTCCACTTTTCAAGAACTAGAAGCAAATTTTTTGTGGAAACACGGATCTTGCAATGACCCTGTGGCAGCAGCACAGATCACAGATTCTGTTGAAGAAGTGAAAGCTGAAGTCATGTCCAGCCACGGGGTGTCTGAACAAATCACGTTCACACTTTACCGAGGTGCTTTGTGGTTGTGAAAGCACCCAAGCTGTGGTGATTTGTGAAGGCTTGCCCAGAACCCTATATGTCCTACTTCTGCCCAGCAGTCCACAAAGCTGGAAAGAGAAATGTTGTGATGATTGTTGCAGGGTCATTTATAGCTAACAGTTGCCTCCTATGTGTATCTCTAAGTGCTGAATTTTTATTGTTTCTCTAAATGTTCTGGCTTTTAATTTAGCATGTGGTTTTCAAATAAATATTTATATTCTTCCTCACTGTTTCCCAGCTAGACTCCCCAACCAATCTGCTTGCATTGTATGTAAATTAATCATCTCTAATATTGGCCTGTCATGTAGTTAATTAAATGCTGTTTTGATACATTTTGTGTATACACCCCCCCCCTTCTCTCTCTCTTTGTCCCCAAGTCTCTGTGGGGTATGAATATGAATCATGTCCTAGTCTAGTGCTGTGGGAGAAGAGGACGGCTATGCTTCAAGGCTATGAGCTGGAACCTTCCAATCTGGGCGGATGGTCTCTGGACAAACACCATATACTCAACCTGCGCAGTGGTATGAGCCTCATGTTCTTGTACAGGGGCAAAATGCACCAGTTTTTGTCTTTGTGTGTGTGTGTACTGGTATTCACTATGTTATGGGGACCAAATGTCCCAACAAGTATAGTAATACCAGTACATTTTCACCTTGTGGGGACATTTTTTAGGTCCCCATGAGGAAACAAGATTATAAATCACACAGAATTAAGTGTTTTGAAAATCTAAAAATGCAGAAAGTTTCCTGTAAAGGGTAGGTTCAGGTGGAATTTTCACCTTGTGAGGACATTTTTTAGGTCCCCATGAGGAAACAAGATTATAAATCACATTTTTTGAAGTTTTTTGAAAATCTAAAAATGCAGGTTTCCTGTAAGGGCTAGGTTTAGGTGTAGGGCAATAGAATATACGGTCTGTACAGTAGAAAAACCATTACGCCTATGGAGAGTCCCCACAAGGATAGCAAACCAGACGTGTGTGTGTGTGTGTGTGTGTGTTTGTTTGAGGGGCATGAGTGGCAGTCCTGGCTCACTTGATCCCATGATGAAATAAGACACATTGTGACGTGTTAGACAAGTAATATAGTTATAGTATATGATGCACTTACTATAGAGAGAGAGTTTATGAAAGATTTCAAATAAATGCCTTTCTTTCTTTCTATCTATCACGGTTTCCAAGACTGGAGTAATGGCTGCTGAAAATTCAACTTTTCCATCACAAGAAAAGTTCACATTTTAATAGATATTTACATAAAAAACTGTTATTTTAAATTGTAATATTCCACAATATTACTGTATTTACTGTATTTTTATCAAATAAATGCAGCCTTGATGAGCATAAGAGGCTTCTTTTAAATATTAAATCTTACCAAAGTAATATAGTGTACTTAAAAAAAAAAAAAGTGGTTATTATTTGATAAATATTTGAACTTTGATAATGGTTTGATAATTATGTGAGCTGTAATAAGTATTATACTCACTTAAAAATAGAACCTTAATTTTCACAGATTAAACCTTAAAACAACTTTTCTGGACCAGTCTCAGACCAGCTGAGACTGAGATTTGAGGCGAGGAGAGAGCCATCTCTCTCTGACACAGGAAGTCTGATGTGATGTGATGCCTGGCTGCTTTCAGTGGAAGAGCTTGTCATTTTGATCAATAATTTAATGTAATGCTCCAAAAATGTAGTTGTAATGGCTCAGGTAAACAGCTTTTACTAAAAATTGACTTTTGAATATGGCACTTTCTTTTTCCATTTAAATGGTTATTGTTTCTTTATTCACCTGACACCAGGCATCCTTCATAAGGGCAGCGGTGAGAACATCTTTGTGTCCCAGCAGCCACCCATCATCACAAGCATCATGGGTAATGGGCGTCGACGAAGCATCTCTTGCCCGAGCTGTAATGGCCTGGCTGATGGAAATAAGCTGTTGGCACCTGTAGCCCTGGCAGCAGGCATTGATGGCAGCCTCTACGTCGGAGACTTGAATTTCGTACGCAGAGTTTATCCCAACCTCAATACCACACGCATACTGGAGCTCAGGTACTGAGAAAGGACCAAAGGAGACTTTTGTTTTAAGGCCCAATCACACCCAGGATGATAACAATTATGGTTCACACTTTTTAAGGTCCAATTCTCACTATTAATTATGACTTTTGCCTCAAACTCCTAAGTTGCTGCTTAATAATAGTTAGTAAGGTTGTTTTTAGATTTAAGGGATCTAAAATATGGTCTTGCAGAATAAGGCATTAATATGTGCTTCATAAGTACTAATAAACAGCCAATATGCTAGTAATATGCATGCTAATAAGACTTTAGATTTAAGGGATCTAAAATATGGTCATGCAGAATAAGGCATTAATATGTGCTTCATAAGTACTAATAAACAGCCAATATGCTAGTAATATGCATGCTAATAAGCAACTAGTTAATAGTGAGTACTGGTCCTTAAAATAAAGGGTTACCCTATAATGCTAATTAATTATAATTTAATACAGTTTTAAAAAATCATTCTAAATTTGAAAGAAAAGCAGAGTCCACGCCACAACTATAATGACAACAGCTCAAGGGAGCAAAATAATTGGAATCACTTTCATTTTTCCAGCTAATGATAAATCATTAGCAGCCAATTAGAATTCATCCTGCTTTTAAAGTGGCAGACGACAAAACTGCAGCACATGCTTATAATAATCAGAATGTTATTGTGCATCGGTGTGGATGCTAATATAGTTTTCATTATAGTTATCGTCCTTAGTGTGAATAGCCTTTTGCTCACAACTTAAAGTGCCCCTATTATGGGTAATGAAAGGTTCATATTTTGGTTTTGGGAGTCCCCAACAACAGGTTGACATGCATGCAAGGTCAAAAAACACTTTGTCTTATAATATGCATTTATTTTACATTATTTGCTCAACGACTCCCAAACGATTCGTTTAACGATTAATTTTTCCAAACCCCTCCTTTGTGTGACGCTAATCTGCGGTGATTGGTCCGATTGGTCTCATTTTCATTTCATCATGCCTGATAAAGCCGCGTTTGTGAGCGCAGTGCTGCTTTGTGTACAGCGTTAGTAGGGAAACCGCTATTTTACCTCTCCAAAAGCGGCACCTAGTGGCAAAGAATTAATTAGAATTTTCATTCAGACCAAGAAAAGACCAACAAGTGGGCGGGCAATATGCTAATGCTTGGGATTCGTTTTAAAAACGACTTAATTCAATGATTCAGAGTCGACTCTTTCGTTTGAGAGACAATAACTTTATACACGGTGCACTTTCAGATTTAAAACTTTGCAGGATGTTTTCATTCACTTAGAGCTGTGTTACACACTGCATGAAAGGTAATTAAATAAAATCCATAATAGGGGAACTTTAATTGTTCTTTTTTTTGGCAGTTTACTCTTAAATAAAATATACAATATATATTTTGTCATATTATATTGGAATCATAATTGTGATTCTTGTTATTTTCTTCATTTACAGAAATAAGGATTTTCGACACAGGTGAGCCTTTAACTTGATTTCTTTCTCTTTAACTTAAATTGGATTATTCACTGAATATAAATATAGCGATAGAGCAACAGATTATGCCTAATTGTGTAATTGCAGCACTGACTTAGTAATGACCTCATTTTTCGTAGTAACAACCCGACTCATAAGTACTTCTTGGCTGTGGACCCAGTCTCTGGGGCTCTGTTCATCTCTGACACAAATTCTCGGCGAATCTACAAGGTGCGATCGCTCACAGGGGGAAGACTGCTGGCCGACAATGCCGATGTGGTGGCGGGCACAGGAGAACAGTGCCTGCCCTTCGACGAGAGGTGCGGGGATGGGGGCAAAGCTGTAGAAGCCACTCTAATGAGCCCTAAAGGTGAGGTTGAAGCATTGAAGAAAACCAAAACAGAAGCTAGATCTTATTGCTTATTGCAAGGGTTATCCCCTTCACATCAGATGAAATCACACTAATGTCTTCACATGTGTCTGTCTGAGGTGAAGAAATGTTTCTGCAGGCTGTCTTTACATCTGCTTCCTTTGTAGCAGTGACACCTTACATGGATAAAAAGAGCCTTATCCTCCAGCTGCTTCCACAATCACATTCAACCTTAAGCTATTAATTAATTTCTGAATGTGCTATGGGGAGTGCGAGTCTCCGGCTTTGATTATCGGAGTCTCTTGGTATTCTCTCTCTCTCTGTCTGTTTCTCAAAGATAATGTTACTTAATGTGGTGCTCTTTTAACTCTCATGTTACAGTTCAGAGCTGTAAGCGGGCATATTTCTGTATTATACAGCATTGGTGTTTAGGTAGAAAGAAAAAGTTCTATTGAATATTTCAGATGAATGTTTCAGATGTTCTTAGTGAGTTTAGGAGGAAGAGTTCTGATTAAAGTCACGATGAAATGGAAGTAGTGACAGATCTTTTCTTCCAGATTTGAATGCAAATTTTTGTTTAAGAGGGGTGAACTAAATGTTTGGAGAAGTCTTAAGATGAAATCTCAACAATGTCTCACACTGTACATATTACAATATCACCAAACTCTGTAATCAAGAGATCTTGATATGACCTTGAATATTTCTCATCGAATGCTCTATTACTGTATGTCAGTTGTCTCATTTGTGTCTATTTTTTCCTCATAAAGTGGAGTAACATCTGAGACAAAGTTGATACTTTGAGGAAACGGATCTCAGAACCGTGAAAGAGCAGCAACTGAACAATTAAATTTTCCTCCGGAGATTCTCTTTAGCTTGTGTTATATATAAACTGAAATTATTTTTATTGGGTTTATACCAGTTCATGGTTTCTTGCGTTAATGACCAGTGATAATAAATAAATGATAATGATAAATAAACATTCAAAAAATATCTAAACTTATTAAATCTGTTTTTATGAATTTCACATACACATAATGGGTCACAAATTCAAAGTTCAACAATCAAATTGAATTCGGTTCAGACTGGAATTAAAGCACAACGTATCCAAGTAAAAACAAATATAGCAGCGAGAAAGGAAAAGATAAAGGTACAATGATAAGTTAGAGCAGGTCTTAAAAGTGAAATCCAGGTTTGGTGTAAGGAAAAAATAGCCAGTCTGACACCAAACTGTCAAGGAAATATCTAAACTTATTAAATCTGTATTTCACATACACATAATGGGTCACAAATTCAAAGTTCGACAATCAAATTGAATTCGGTTCAGACTGGAATTAAAGCACAACGTATCCAAGTAAAAACAAATATAGCAGCGTGAAAGGAAAAGATAAAGGTACAATGATAAGTTAGAGCAGGTCTTAAAAGTGAAATCCAGGTTTGGTGTAAGGAAAAAATAGCCAGTCTGACACCAAACTGTCAAGGATGTCACATTTTCTGTATGTGACGTTGAATTTGAGCTTCTGGAGGGAGAGAGTAGAGAGGTGACAGACTACACAGGCCTCATTACTGATTCCCAAATGACTTCACAGTGAAAAGGCTCAGTCAAGTGCACTCAGTCTCTCCCTTCATCCTCTTTGTCTCCTCGTCTTTTTGTTCAAACCCCTCTGCTTCATACACCTACACAGGTCCATTCTATGAGCATCTTCTTGTCAGGGCTTTGAGATATTCTCGTCTGCTCTGCCTTCGGTGTCTGATAAGGGTGTAGATAACTTGACTACTTAAGTTTGTAAGGGAATTAATTAAATTGATGGGTTTACACAGGAGTGACGCCTGATGGACGTGTATTATTTGCTAGCTTATATAGGACGGCTTGGGAGGGAAAGACGAATTGAGCAGAGCCTGAAGATAAACTTAGAACAGGTTGAAACCAGATCAAAGATTCACTTGCTCTGATCATTAAGAACAGCAGAAGACAAAGCTAAACAAGTCTGACAGGCAAAGGGTTTGTGAGTCTGTCACCCCTGAACTTCCTGCTTGACTCTTTACCTGTTTGTTTTTCTCTTTTCAGGTATTGCTGTAGATAAAAACGGGCTTATGTACTTTGTGGATGCCACCATGATTAGGAAGGTGGATCAAAACGGCATCATCTCTACTCTCCTGGGTGCCAATGACCTCACTGCTGTGCGCCCACTGAGCTGCGATTCCAGCATGGATGTCAGTCAGGTCAGCAAGCCGACAGCCCATGTTATAAATTACTCACAGGCAGAAACAGGAACTTGGATGGTTCATTTGATCATAAAATCTACTCCTTTAAATCCTGAATCTTCAAAACAGACCCTCTGAGTTGAAAGTGCAGATATGCAAATATTAATCATATCTAGCAGGCTTGCAAAAACTTGATCAGAAGCCCAGAAAATGATACAAGAAAAGTGCATGGTTAATCTGAAAGCTTCATTTAAAAACTTTCAATTATTTTTTACCCAGGTACGCTTGGAGTGGCCCACCGACTTGGCAGTAAACCCCATGGATAACTCTCTGTATGTACTAGAGAACAACGTTATCCTACGCATCACTGAAAACCACCAAGTGAGTATAATTTAAAAACTTTCAATTATTTTTTACCCAGGTACGCTTGGAGTGGCCCACTGACTTGGCAGTAAACCCCATGGATAACTCTCTGTATGTACTAGAGAACAACGTTATCCTACGCATCACTGAAAACCACCAAGTGAGTATCATCGCGGGGCGTCCCATGCACTGCCAGGTGCCTGGCATTGACTATTCCCTTAGCAAACTGGCCATCCACTCCGCCCTGGAGAGCGCCACGGCTATCGCCATCTCCCATACAGGTGTGCTTTACGTCACCGAGACAGACGAGAAGAAGATCAACCGTGTTCGGCAAGTTCGCACCAACGGAGAGATGTCACTTCTGGCTGGCGCTGCGTCGGAGTGCGACTGCAAGAATGACGTCAACTGTAACTGCTTTGCAGGAGACGATGGATACGCTACAGATGCCAGCCTCAACTCCCCCATGTCTCTGGCCGTCTCACCGGATGGCACGCTTTACATTGCAGACCTCAATAACATTCGGATCCGTGCTGTGCGCACTAACCGACCAGGGCCTTCAGCGCTGGGCCGATATGAGGTTGCGTCCCCTCAGAAACAAGAGCTGTATGTGTTTAACGAGGAGGGTCTCCACCTACAGACCATCAGCCTTGTGACGGGTCTGCCCCTCTACAACTTCAGCTACGGCCCTGATGGAGAGCTGGCCACAGTGGTGGATAACTGCAATAATACGGTGAAAGTGCGGAGGGACGGGGCAGGGCAGGGTGGTGCGGGACTGCTCAGGCTCATCCTGCAGCCTGAGAATCAGGTGGTTACGCTGGGACTGGATCCTGCAGGAAGCCTGCGCTCCATCTCTGCTCTCAACCAGGAGATCGTTCTGCTGGGATACAATGGAAACACTGGCCTGTTGGCCACCAAGGCTGATGAGACTGGCTGGACAACCTTTTATGAGTAAGTTGCTGTGTTTCTGTTTATGACATGTTGCCTGTACATTTAATTTTTTGTATATGCATGAAACGCTTAACAGAAGTTTTCTATAGCATTGTCTCCACATTCCAATCAGCCGAATAATATAATTATTTTATAATTAATATAAAATTAAAATATATAATAATTATTATATAATTATTTATTTATTTGACATTTTTAGCATTAATAATAGTTTTCCTGAGCTTAAAAGACTTCTTCAGAAACAGTAAAAAAATATTACCAACCCCAAACTTTTGTCATGGAACACACTGTGGTTGAAAGCTAGCGACATCCAGTAGGAATATCTATTTGACTTTGAAAAGAGCGCTGGATAATTTCCAAGGGAACCTGAAGATCTTGATTAACTTTTTCAGGTGTGTTTGATTAGAGTTGGAACACTCTGCAGGAAAGTAATCTCCAGGAACAGGACAGCACAAGCTTGCTCCTGAGAATGCAGAATTCCCCACACTCCACTGCACTGGCACAGCCATCAGCCAGACTGTGACAGATCTGTGGCAGGATCCAGATCTGCTCCCTAATATAATGTTACACAGAGAGAGAGATAGGCAGGGATAGCACTAAAACCTCTATGGAGTGATTGTCTAGAGGATACAGTTTTTTTTTGAGATGGTCAAAGATTGAGCACAATTATAATTGTTTCAAATATGAACTTTAAAATGACTTTTGCTAACATTTAGTCTATTTTCAGGTATGACAGTGAAGGGAGACTAACCAATGTGACGTACCCCACGGGGATGGTTACAAGTCTGCATAGGGAGATCGAAAAATCCATCAATATTGACATTGAGAGCTCCAACAGAGATGATGACATCACTGTTATCACTAATCTTTCGTCGGTAGAAGCCTCTTATACTGTTGTGCAAGGTATGTCTGCTCAGTAGTCCTTTTTGAATTTCTATTTTGGGTTTCAGAAATCATTTTGTAAATGATTCTGTGCTCAGTTTGGTTGGTTTCATATTTCATTTCATTTTTAGATTAATTGTTTTATATATCAGTGCATACAAACTTACAAGATACAAAAGTACTGCCAAAGCCAAAGTACTATAAGATTCAGTGCAGAAACAGCATTTGTTTTCTCTCCCATGCCTAGCGCTCCAGTTGTGTTTTGCTGTGATGCATATGATTCAAGACAAATTCATTACCTTATCCCAAGCAAATATTCACTGTCTTCCATCTGTCCTCGATCACAAACCCCACTGTCCCAAAGCTTATTTCAGCTGTTAAGATGAAAGGACTGAAAGACAGAGGGAGAGAGCACAAATGTTTTACTTCCTTCCCATGGCAGACTAAACCAAAAACTCAAACTTCAATACAACCAGACATAACACAGGACGAGGGAGGAACCTTTTGAATGGATTACAGAGGATTTAATCCATAGAGAACGTTCCTCAGATCATGCATTTAAATCTAACCTTGACACGCTTATGGGATGAATAATAAATTGACTAAACGCCTCTAAGAGGTTCCATATAAATTATAAACTATATTATCTCAAATTATGGACGTACCTTTGCTCATAAATTAGTTTCATGGTTTGTCATTTATTTATAGTGGATGTTCTGAAGCATAATAAATGTTTGTGGCACTCTGAAACAAAGGGATCTGAGGCTCCACATCATTTGTTATAAACAAAGCACTGCTCTTTGTTATCTTTTATGATCTTAAGAAAGACAGCCAGACTGTTTTTGAGCTGATGAATGCCCCGCAGCCCTTTCATGAGTTCAAAATAAATCAAGCCTTTTTTGTAGTTGTCGTTTTGTTCTGTTGTTGTCATGTTGAAAATTTGTTGTGTAATATTTTGTTTCGTTCTTAATTTAATGGTAATTTTATGTAACTCTATTGCCCCCTGCAGATCAAGTACGAAACAGCTACCAACTGTGTAACAATGGCACTCTGAGAGTAATGTATGCCAATGGGATGGGCATCAGCTACCACACTGAGCCCCATATCTTGGCAGGATCAGTGAGTCCCACCATCGGCCGTAGGAACATCACCCTTCCCACTGATAACGGACTGAACTCCATTGAGTGGAGGCTGCGCAAAGAACTGTCCAAGGGCAAGGTCACTGTGTTTGGCAGGAAACTTCGGGTGGGCACTCGAGATTTTAAAATCATTACTGTAATACATTAGTTTATCATATCAGTGCACAATGCAAGCAAAGAATCCTGCTTGATTATCTAATAGGTAACTAAATCATTTCACCAAACGGAGAGGTTTTCATATCAAATATTTGTGCAATTTGCAGGCACATGGGCGCAACCTCCTGTCGATAGATTTTGATAGGAACACACGGACTGAGAAGATCTATGACGACCACAGGAAGTTCACTCTGAGGATCACGTATGATGCCCAGGGCAGGCCAGCGATATGGCAGCCGAGCAGCAGCCTTGCAGTGGTGAATGTGTCTTACTCCAGCACAGGCCAGCTAGTGGGGCTGCACCGAGGAAGTATGAGTGAGAGAACGGAGTTTGACCCACAGGGCCGAATCCTCTCACGCTCTTTTGTGGATGGAAAGGTCTGGAGCTACAGTTACCTGGACAAGGTGAGATTATTGATTAAAGGCACAATATGTCATTTTTTGCCTCTAGAGGGCGCGTATTCAAAATAAACAAAGAAACAAAGGCGTAGTTTGATGACGCCGTGACTGAGTGTGGAATCATGGGAGTTGTCGTCTTCATCCCCACAGCCGATGCAATCCGACGGGACTCTGGCAGAAATCATGTTCATGGATGAGCTAATGATTTGTTAAGGTAGTAGAATGAAGCAGGGTGAGGCTGAAAGCCGTCGAAGTGAAACGAGGCCACTGAACGAGCGCGATACACGGCTCGAAAGCAGTGGAGCTTTTATTATGCCACAGTCGACCACCTCTGCTCCTTCCGGTCGTGCGTATGTGGGGGGAAAAAGCAGCGCTGTTTTATCATACTAGATACATTTGAAAGTTCTGTTATAATGCTACTCTGTGCGGTCGTCACCGGTCTATTAAAACGCACAACATATTAAAGCATCTTTGGTGTTTCCATGTTTTCTACAAAACAAAACCGGAAATCGAGGGGTTATGACGTCATTGGCAGGTCCGTGTCACTAGTTAAAATTGCTTATTTCTCTGGATTTAAACATTCTTCGAAATATTTGGAATAATGTAAGTACACAAGTCAGCAAAATATATAACACTGTTCTAGTGGTTTTTGGATATTTTAATTAAAATAAAATCTTACATATTGTGCCTTTAAAGTGAAATTAGGTTAAAGATTAATAGGATTATTTTTCCAAATTTAGAATTTTTAAAGATTTTTTTAAACAATATTTTTTACTTGCCTTGCTCTGAAATGTTTAAATATAGGCCTACTGAAAAAGTAAAATAAAATGTGTAGTCAGATAATATACCATGAATTAGGATTTTTTTTTTTTTTTACTTTTCTTTTTAACTGGACATTTTTTCTTCTTGTTTTAAGCGTGTATTTAACGCAATTGAGTGAGATTTAAGCTTAAAATGGGGGGAAAAAACAATATTAATGATTAGAAATCAACAAAAAAAATTAAAAATCATGTTTAATTATAATCCAGGTTGTTATTGTTAACTAAAAATAAAACTATTAAAAATCATTTTTGCTCATTGAAATAAAGGGGAAATAAAATATAAATATTAGATTAAAAATGTACATTTAAAAAGCGAAATATAAAATATATAAAAGCATTTTTTAAAAATCAAAAATTTATAAAAAATGACAGACGCACAACAAAATTATTATAACTAAAATTAAAATTAAAACTGAAAATAAAGTAAAAGCTATTTCGAAATATTACTAATTTATAAATAATACTAAAATAACACTGGTTATAATAGATAAGTAGATTATATACAGTGGGTACGGAAAGTATTCAGACCCCCTTCAATTTTTCACTCTTTGTTATATTGCAGCTACTGAGCAAAGGGTCTGAATACTTAGGACCATGTGATATTTCAGTTTTTCTTTTTTAATAAATCTGCAAAAATGTCAACGATTCTGTGTTTTTCTGTCAATATGGGGTGCTGTGTGTACATTAATGAGGAAAAAAAATTAACTTAAATGATTTTAGCAAATGGCTGCAATATAACAAAGAATGAAAAATTGAAGGGGGTCTGAATACTTTCCGTACCCACTGTGTATATATATATATATATATATATATATATAACACAGTATATTTCAAAATTCCTCCAGTAATCGATTTGTAAATTATATTTTCCAACATTTAGTACAGAAACTCTGATGTATGATTTTATTTTGAATTATGACAGCTTGTTAAAGATGTTGTTGCTAATTAATATCAATGTGATAATGACATTCTGAAAATACCTCTCTCTACAGTCCATGGTGCTGCTCCTGCAGAGTCAGAGACAATACATCTTTGAATTCGATGCATCTAACCGCATCACAGCTGTCACCATGCCTAGCGTTGCTCGTCACACCATGTTCACTCACGTCTCCATCGGCTACATCCGCAACACCTACAACCCGCCAGAGAGCAACGCGTCCATCATCTACGACTTCAGCGAGGACGGGCGCCCCCAGGCCGCCTACTTCCTGGGTACTGGCCGTCGCGTCCTCTACAAATACGGCAAGCTGGCCAAGCTCTCCGAGATCTTGTATGACAGCACAGCCATCACCTTTGGCTACGATGAGACAGCCGGCGTGCTAAAAATGGTCAACTTGCAAAGCGGTGGCTTTTCGTGCACGATTCGCTATCGTAAAATGGGTCCCCTGATCGACAAACAGATCTATCGCTTCTCGGAGGAAGGTATGGTGAACGCGCGCTTCGACTACACCTACCATGACAATAGTTTCAGAATCGCAAGCATGAAGCCAGTAATCAGCGAGACGCCACTTCCTGTGGATCTATACCGCTACGACGAGATCTCCGGAAAAGTGGAGCATTTTGGAAAGTTTGGAGTCATCTACTACGACATCAATCAGATAATCACCACTGCCGTCATGACCCTCAGCAAGCATTTCGATGCTCACGGACGAATCAAAGAGGTTCAGTACGAGATCTTCCGCTCTCTCATGTACTGGATGACGGTGCAGTACGACAACATGGGCAGAGTAATCAAGCGAGAGCTAAAGATCGGCCCGTACGCCAACACCACTCAGTACCGCTATGAATACGATGGTGACGGACAGCTCAGTGGCGTCAAGGTGAACGATTGGTCCACTTGGCGCTACAGCTACGACTTAAACGGCAACCTACACCTGCTCAACCCTGGCAACAGCGCCCGACTCATGCCGCTCCGCTATGACCTACGAGACCGCATCACACGGCTCGGTGACGTGCAGTACCGTCTGGACGAGGACGGTTACCTCAGTCAGAGGGGCGGTGACGTGTTCGACTACAACTCTAAAGGCCAGCTGGTGCGCGCCTATAGCCGTGCAGCTGGAGTATGGAGTGTCCAGTACCGTTACGATGGACTCGGACGCAGGGTGTCTACTAAGAACAGTCTGGGTCAGCACCTCCAGTTCTTTTATGCTGACCTGAACAACCCGACTCGGGTCACGCATGTGTTCAACCACTCCAGCTCGGAAATCAGCTCTTTGTACTACGACCTGCAGGGCCATCTGTTTGCCATGGAGGTGAGCAGTGGGGAGGAGTACTACATTGCCTCTGACAACACTGGTACGCCACTGGCTGTCTTCAGCAGCAACGGGCAGATGATCAAACAGGTGCAATACACCGCTTATGGGGAGGTGTACCACGACTCCAACCCTGAGTTCCAGCTCGTCATCGGCTTCCACGGTGGGCTTTATGACACGCTAACCAAGCTGGTGCACTTCACACATAGAGACTATGATGTTTTAGCGGCCAGATGGACATCGCCTGATTACACCATGTGGCAGAAGATCGGAAAAGAACTGGCACCCTTCAACCTGTACATGTTCAAGAATAACAACCCTCTCAGTGATATGCTGGATGTCAAGAATTATGTCACAGGTGAGAGTTTATAATTGGGTGCCTTTGCAGATTAGCCAGCTTGTTAGTTATTTAGGTCTGTCAATTTTACATGTTAATTAAATGCTAGTATTGGTTTATAAAATAATGTGATAAAATAGTCTTTATTTTTGCTAATGTTCAATCATATGGAGATAAAAAAACAATATATTCAGAGACTGTATAAGGCAGAGATGGTCCACACTTACATAGATGAATAGGAGAAATTATATCAAGTATATAATATTTTATGTATGTACACTACTATTTATACACTATACACACTACTATTTATAAAGCCAAGTTAAAGATTTCTATTTCATATATATATATATATATACTGTATATATATATATATAACTATCGTTTCATCATAGAATCCTGATAAGTGTATCACAGTTTCCACAAAGTACATTAAGCATCACAACCATCTTCAGTTGTAATGATATTTCACAATATTATATTGTTTTTATTTTTTGTATTTTCAACTTTGGTGAGCATAAGAGGCTTTCGTTCAGAAACATTAAAAAAAATATCTCTGACCCCAACTGACCCCTTTTTAATGATAATGTGTATATGTACAGTAAATAAATATTTGTTCAATTTTTTTTTTTTTTTCTAAAGCCAAATTTAGTCCATTCGGTGTTTTTCTCTGCCACAAAATGTCATAATTTGGTCCATTTTCTCAAAGAATGTTTATAATTTTTTTGGCATATAATGCAATTAATTTGATTAATTTATTATTATTATTACTTCATTCAGCCCTATAATCGGTTAATTGCCCTTTTTATTGCAAACCCCAAAAGCTTAAGCTTAAACTCCTTTTCTATGTATTTTTCATTGCAGATGTGAAGAGTTGGCTGGTCATGTTTGGCTTCCAGCTTAGCAACATTATCCCAGGCTTTCCCAGACACATACACTATTTCGTGGATCCACCGTATGAGCTCTTCGCCAGTCAAGAAAGTGAAAATGGGCAGGTGCGTCACCACATTAATACCATAGTAAATCCTCAGGATACAATTACAATTACTTTTGTGTTTCCAAGGGTAGCAAATCAGTGAATATTGGACTAGGTGATCTCGCCTGCATTTACCAAGACCTTTAATTTTCTTCTTGCAGCTGATAACTGGAGTTCAGCAGGAAGCCGAACGGCACAACCAAGCATTCATGGCTCTGGAGGGACGGCTTCTTGACAAAGAGCGCAAGACCAAACATGAGAAACCAGGCCACTGGTTTGGCACGAGTACCCCCATCATCGGACTGATGCTGGCAGTGAAAGAAGGCCGCGTGGTCACAGGGGTCTCCAGCATGGCCAGCGATGACAGCAGGAAGGTGGCTCTAGTGCTCAATAACGCCATTTACTTAGACGGGACGCACTACACGCAGGATGGCCATGACTGTCATTTCTTCGTGAAGATAGGCTCAGCTGACAGTGACCTTCTAGCTTTGGGACTCACCAATGGACGCTCGGCCCTGGAAAGCGGGATCAACGTGACGGTAAGCGGTCGCTCGCGACGAGGGATCACCGTTGAGTTCCGGGTTCCAGCTCTTTCTCTAAGCGTGCGCTACGGTTTGGCGTCGGACGTCCTGGATGAGGAGAGAGCCCGGCTGTTGGAGTTGGCGCGGCAGAGGGCGTTATTGGGAGCCTGGCTGCGAGAGCAGCAACGGGCACAGGATAATAAAGAGGGAAGCCGCTTGTGGACTGAAGGAGAGAGACAGCAGCTCCTTTCAACAGGGAAAGTACAGGGGTACGACGGGTACTACATTTTACCCGTGGAACAGTATCCTGAACTAGCGGACAGCAGTTTCAACATCCAGTTCCTGAGACCGAATGAGATGGGGAAGAGGTAACAGTCCAAACGTCTGTTAACCTGTTTCTTTATATTTCGATTTCTCTCCGCTTATACCTTTACCGTTTTCAGTTTTTTCTCGATCTTTTTCTCTCTCTTGCTCCGTCTTTCTCTTTTTTCCTTGCTTTTTTTTTCTGTTATCTCCTGAACCCACGGAGAATAATTGAACTAATGGGGAAACTCACCGAATGCTGCAGGGACTTTTAAAAGAAGAACATTCAAAAACTTTGTTAATACTGCCTCTGGCAAAAAAAGAACAATTTGAAAGACCTCGTCTTTGTTTTTCAACAATGGACGTCAAAAAGCACTGACAAACTGAAAAACAAAACAGAGCTACTTTTGCTGAAATATGAAAAATCCCCTTTTTAAAAAAGAATAGATATTTTGACCCATATTTTTTGGGTTACCGAGAGGATGTTGGTGCCAGATGGTACGCTTGTGATCTGGATCGGAGAGGTGCTGCGAGTCTCACGCGCCGCAGGAGAGGCCCAGTCTCGACGTCATCAAGTTTTATATTTCTAACAGAAGGTGGCTTGTTATGTGCAAATCAACAGCTGGTATTAAAACACTAGAATTTTGTGACACAGATGGATAATATCGATACCCCGTTTGATGTTCTGTTTGTTTAGTTTTGTTTTAATGCAGAAAAGTTGCTGTACTAGAACCCAAACCATAGAAATGGATTCTTTCCACTGTGAAGAGAATCATTATGGATGTCATGATGTACCAAATCAGTATTGAGGGATGATTCTTACTCAAGTGAGACTCTTCTGAGACCTTACCAATAAATAGTTTAATTCATGTGAGTTCGGCTAGTCTCATGTATTTGTAAATGTCTTCACACAGCTATTATAATGTCATTTTTCCACATCTCATGGGGTGGAGAGTGTGCCATTTCCTTACAGAAATTGACCATGGTAAACTATAGTTTCTGCCAAATAACCAGATTTTACTGAAGTGAAACTTTGGTAACATTAACAAAATGTACCATGATACTGCAGTAAAACTATGGCTTTTTGGATATGTACAATGGTAATACTATGTTTTACTTTATTGAGCATATCCAAATGTAATTTATGGAAGGGCCACAGAATAAAAAAAGGAATTGTGATTTATTTATTTTTGGATTTCTATATAGTTTGAACTGAGGAGTAACATCCATCAAGAGAAATGTCAGTCTCAGGCCTCACATTCTTCACAGCTAAACTGTCAGTTGCCACTGCAGCAAGTCCCATCACCTACAGACTGTTTCTTTAAGAAAATTCCAGTGGAGTAAAAGTGATGAAAGCAACCAAGTCTGATATAGTTTGTTTCATCACTGATAGAAAAGTACTTGCATTGTATCAGATAACAGTGAAGTTCTGAGTGTGCTTTAGATGCGATAGTTTTGTACGTCCCAGTCGCATTAGAGTAACAAGACCTTCACCAGGGCACTTCTGTATAGAGATATCTGAAAAAACACTCACAGTCTCCAGATTGAAAGGTTACTAGTGTCAGAAACTATTTATTTTTACTTTGTTTTAATTTTTATCATGCATAGTACTCTGACAGTCATAAAGGAGTCACTGCTTTTAGCTACAAAGATAAACATTGATGGTTGAGTTTAATTTCCTTTGTACAATATGTAGTAATTTTTCATTTTTGCATTAATTTAGATTTTTTTGCCTCAAAGCAAATTCTAGTCATACACAGAAATAATTTATTTTAAGTGTTTTCAAATGGTTTGTACTTTAAATAAAGTTTAAAACTGTGAAACTTGTTTTTCAAAATATATCTGTATGTACAGTGTATAGATTTACCTTTATGCAGCACAGTAGAATATTGTTCATAATATCAAGTTTTATATTTCTAACAGAAGGTGGCTTGTTATGTGCAAATCAACAGCTGGTATTAAAACACTAGAATTGTGTGACACTCAGATATCACAGATGAATAATATTAATACCCCGTTTGATGTTCTGTTTTAGTTTTTTTTTTTTTATGCAGAAAAGTTGCTGTACTAGAACCCGAACCATAGAAATGGATTCTTTCCACTGTGAAGAGACTCATTATGGCATTACTTTTAAAAGTAACTTTCCCCAACACTGTCTATCAGTATACCATTGCACTCCCATACAATGTTGGAAGGAGATTCCATCCGACTTTATTATGGTTTGCAGCAGTAACAATAACCCGATAGCTCGTCAACGGTATTTTGGTGGAATCTGTGTACTATGGTAAATTAGGTGCTGCTTTGTTACACAATAAAGAATTCAAATTGAGCTGGTGATTATAAGCATTAGTTCATAATAATAGGCTAATAAAAAATAGTTACTAGCGCACTTTCTATTATTATTATTACTACTACTACTACTACTAGTAGTAGTAGTAGTAGTAGTAGTAGTAGTAGTACTAGGAATATTATTCAGATACACAGCCAGTGCACAATTCGCAATGTTTTATTTTGAAGCTACGGGTCTTTTATTGGGAAGTTAGCTCAAGGAGGGGCGCTTTCAGGGCGGTGCCTTTTTGCACGGCCATGCCTACGCTTAGAGTACAGCCAATATGAGATGGCTTCTGGAAACTTGAATGACAAGGAAGTAAAGGTGCGGCCACCCGGTGAATCTAAACGTCAACATGGCAAGCAGCGGTAAGTGTGTTTTCGTGTAAAAGTAAGAAACATAGTTTTAGGGATTTAAATAAAGCGACGTGTTAAACTGCAGTTTTGTTCACTGTTTCTGTGTACTGGAAACCTGTGCGTGTCGATTTCGAGCAGCAGCTGTTGTTTTCGTTGCTTGTAGTCAGGGTGACAGTGCCCAGGTGCACCTGTGCTAAACACTTCCGTTATCTTTACATTGTATTACTTACAGTATAACAAGCTGAACGTTTTGTGCACTTGCTAATATCCTGCGGTGCCTGTTCTCTCAATTCCATTTTATGCATCTCCTAATATAATACATGTCTTGTGTCCTGGTCGTTATTTCCAATACTTGTTTGCTTTGAAGAGCTTGAAACCTTGACGTAAGGATGACTTGCAGAAATTGAAACGTTTAATGTGTATGGAATACAACACTTTCTTGATGTGTTTGTTATGTTTTAATTATTATTTGCGTGTAAAAACATATTCTGGAACATCCATAGCCTATATCAAAACAATTAAAATCAAAAAAAGATTTAGTAGTCACAAGGTAACCAAACAATTTACAAACAAACAAATAAAATCTCGCGTAAATGGTATCATTGGTGTAAAAAAAAATTTTTTTTAGTCATCAAATATTTACCATGTTAGTTATAAAATATATATAAACTTTAATGTTGTAGTATTATTTTTGGTGATTACTGAGCTCAATCAGCAGTGCTTATTGCGTGACAGGACTCTAGGCATAACTGCTTGATTGTACACATTCCTCTCTGCTACAGATAAGGAGATTTCCTACAGCAATCTCAAAGATCTTTTGGCAAAGGGTTCAGGGCTTCTTGTGGATGTGCGCACTAAAGATGAGGTAGACAGAGGGCATATTCCAGGCTCCATTCACATCCCAGGTAGGAGAGAAGATGGACAAATAATTATGCATTACTTCCAAAAACTAACTAACTATCTATCTATCTATCTATCTTTCGATATTACCACTTTTTAGGTTACCTAAAAGTATTGTACATTAAGTGTATTGGCCATGTGTATTAAAACGTGTACTAAAAGCAATTTCCCATGTATTTATTTATTTTATTTTAGTGGAAAATGTAGAAAGTGACATGTCCCTGGAAGCAGCTGAATTCCAGTCTAAGTTTGGCGTAGTTAAGCCATCCCTGGACAGCTCTGAACTGGTTTTCCACTGTCAGATGGGAAGACGTGGAGCTCTTGCCACAGAGAAAGCCAGAAACCTAGGCTTCAAGAAGTACGAAACTTGGAATCATGAATGCTTAAACAATCACAGTTTTACTGAAGCTGTAACAATATTTCCTTCTCTCTCCTCAGTGCCTGTAATTATGCAGGGGGCTACAAGGAATGGTCAGAAAAAGGTGGCAAGTGACAATCCAGTCAGAACTCCTGGAACACTCTGAAGATTCCAGCTTAAATCAGGGACCTTTTTACTCTCATACAACTAATCATAATATTTGTACATGTATTTTAATAAAGTCTGATTATTAAACAAAGAAATGTTGTCCTTGTCTTGGCCTTTTAACCTCCTGGGACCCAGGCATAGACTTTTGTCCTCTGTAGAGGACATAATATTTTAGTGAATTTCTCTGAGACCATACATGCCACAGTCTGGATGTCCTGTACAGGGCTGTGTTTCCCAAAAGCATCTTAAGCCTAAGTATATCGTAGACCCATTGCCACCAATAGTCTCTACTATCAACTTAGCTTACAATGCTTTTGAGAAATGCAGCCCAGAGCACATTCATTTAGGGATATCAGATGTTTGGAGGTTTGATCAGAAACACTCCCTCTCCTTGGTCTTTAAGAATGACTGATATTGACAGAATTATCAGATTTACCACTCTTAGGGAAATATAATATTGGTAACACTTTACAGTAAGGTTCCTTTAGTTAATGTATTAACTAACATGAATGAACAATGAGCAATACATTTATTACAGTATTTATTAATCTTTGTTAATGTTAGTTAATGAAAATACAGTCGTTCATTGTTAGTTCATGTTAAATCGCAGTGCATTAACTAATGTTAACAAGCAGAATTTTTGATTTTAATAATGCATTAGTAAATTATGAAATTAACATTAACTAAGATTAATAAATGCTGTAGAAGTATTGTTCATTCATAGTTCATGTTAACTAAAGTGGTTTACTAATGTTAACTAATTAACCTTATTGTAAAGTGTTACCATAATATTTTGCAGTTATTGAAATCGGAGTCTTTTTCAAATTGTTTGTCGTAAAAAAAAAAAATCTCAGAAAAATGTTATGGGGTTTCAAATCAGAAACTGACTTTTTGTTATGAAACAGGACATAACTTCCATACATGTCTTCTGTAGAGGACACCAGGACAAACATCATGTTAATCAGGCATTTTGGGGAAACAAAACAACTCAATAGGGAAAGAAATTATATTTCATAGGAATATTGATCTATGAGATATTCTTATGAAAAAGCTGCCTAGTTATTACTCCAATTATAACACTTCTTTTTTCATTATGGTTTGCCCCAAGAACACATTAATATACAAATTAGATGCAATGTATAGATACATTAAATGGGAATACCAATTTATGGACATTTCACGCACATATAGCATAAAGTAAAATAGTATATCAAATCATTCTGTTATATCTTTCATAACATAGTTGAGAATAATCTTTGTACAAAGTTTGGTTAAAAATAGCCTGAAACCTAAAAACTGATTGGTGCATGAAAAAATAAAACATTGTTTTTGCCTATACATGCCTTTTCATATGTATTTATTTATTTGTATTATTTGTTGAATAACTTAGTCCTGGCGTCCTCTACAAAGAACATAGAATAATATATGAAAATTTAAAAAAAAAATATATATATTTTTCTCCATTTGTTTCTTATGCTCCCAACAATATAATGACATAAAATAAATAAATAAAAACAACAAAATTCACAAAAAAAAAAAAATGTATGGCTCTCAGGAGGTTAAATGCCCTTGTATGAATGTATGAAAAATTAAATTGATTCGGTCCGCACCGGTTCAGATTCAATATCCGATGATTCAGTTACATTGTTTCTGATGCTTTTCCTCTTTTAATCGCGCATGCGCATCAGCTTTCACCCTGCAGCAACACTTCTAAGCGAAATATTGATATGGTGCTAATTAATGGACACTTACATAGATCTCTGCCAATCGTTCGGGTAATATTCTGCGATGTCTCTAAATGGTTAGATGCAGTGTTAGATCAGTGTTTGAATCACATAATACGCGTGTGTGAATTAAGTTGATTGTTTGTGCATTCAACGTCTTACTAGCGCGGCTGTCTGATTTAGATATGTATATGCAGATATTATATAGCCCAGTGGTTCCCAACCCTGGTCCTGGAGGCACCCCTGTCTTGGAGTCTCTACTAATGAGCTGATGACCTGAATCAGGTGTGTTTGATTAAGGAGACGTGCAAAACATGCAGTGTTGGTGTGCCTCCAGGACCAGGGTTGGGAACCACTGATATAGCCTACCCCAACATGAAAATTGTTCCGTAGTCATGATGACTCACATCAGGTGTTTATATCTAGTGTGCCCCTCTGGGTGGGGCCGTTGCTAAATGGGAATACCAATTTATGGACATTTCACGCACATATAGCATAAAGTAAAATAGTATATCAAATCATTCTGTTATATCTTTCATAACATAGTTGAGAATAATCTTTGTACAAAGTTTGGTTAAAAATAGCCTGAAACCTAAAAACTGATTGGTGCATGAAAAAATAAAACATTGTTTTTGCCTATACATGCCTTTTCATATGTATTTATTTATTTGTATTATTTGTTGAATAACTTAGTCCTGGCGTCCTCTACAAAGAACATAGAATAATATATGAAAATTTAAAAAAAAAATATATATATTTTTCTCCATTTGTTTCTTATGCTCCCAACAATATAATGACATAAAATAAATAAATAAAAACAACAAAATTCACAAAAAAAAAAATGTATGGCTCTCAGGAGGTTAAATGCCCTTGTATGAATGTATGAAAAATTAAATTGATTCGGTCCGCACCGGTTCAGATTCAATATCCGATGATTCAGTTACATTGTTTCTGATGCTTTTCCTCTTTTAATCGCGCATGCGCATCAGCTTTCACCCTGCAGCAACACTTCTAAGCGAAATATTGATATGGTGCTAATTAATGGACACTTACATAGATCTCTGCCAATCGTTCGGGTAATATTCTGCGATGTCTCTAAATGGTTAGATGCAGTGTTAGATCAGTGTTTGAATCACATAATACGCGTGTGTGAATTAAGTTGATTGTTTGTGCATTCAACGTCTTACTAGCGCGGCTGTCTGATTTAGATATGTATATGCAGATATTATATAGCCCAGTGGTTCCCAACCCTGGTCCTGGAGGCACCCCAACACTGCACATTTTGCATGTCTCCTTTCTCTGACGCACCAATTTCAGGTCTTGGAGCAGGGGTGCCCAAACTCGGTCCTGGAGGGCCGGTGTCCTGCAGAGTTTAGCTCCA
>NW_015554127.1:1318720-1364265 GCF_001515605.1 Sinocyclocheilus anshuiensis
ATCATTTTGTCTTTATTTTGTCTGATCTTAACGCAAATGTTGACAGCTGAACAGGATTGGCTGTAGCACACGTGACAAACCCACTTACGTGTACCCAGCTGAGCTCAAAGAGATGGTCCGAGCAGCCTTTGCAAACGACATCTGTGACTATGACGACCCCTGTCACGAAAATGTGAGATATATACAGTTAAGTTAATGTTGCCTTATCGTTCTTATTCATATAGACTCTAATAAGTGTAGCCTAATGATAACTACTGCTTTACGTTTGTTGCAGGTCGTTGCCATCACTATGGATGACTTGAAAAGGATGGAGTTCTCTTGACCATTTCAACTGCATTTGCAGTCTAGCTAAATGGTTTTATACATTTTTATAGTACACTCTTAAAAATAAAGGTGCTTCAAAAGGTTCTTCAAGCGATGCCATAGAAGAACCATTTTTGGTTCCACAAAGAACCATTTAGTCAAAGGTTCTTTAAAGAACCATCTCTTTCTTACCTTTTTATAATCTGAAGAACCTTCTTTCGCCACAAAGAACCTTTTGTGAAACAGAAAGGTTCTTCAGATGTTAAAGGTTCTTTATGGAACCATTTAGACAAAAAGCTGCTTCTATGGCATCGTGAAGCACCTTTATTTTTAAGACTGTAGCCTATAAAGTTTTCATATGTTCATAATATAGAAATGTAAATTGTGATAATTTACGACGTTTAAAGTACATTTATTTATATAAAGTTGTTCGGTTTCCTTAAATAGGCTTTTGTAATATTTTTCAGCGAGTTTTTCCTAAACATTTGTTAATGTTGTAATTTATTACCGCAGTGTGTGGAGAGTTTGCTTTTCACTGCGATAACCACAATTCCTCGTTGTTTGCGTCACAGGCTGTGATGTACAGGAGAAAAAATATATAGTATTTATCCTAAATGTTTGGTTTAAGTATAATTTGTTAAATGTTTGATGCAGGGCCGGTTCTAGACATTAGGAGGCCCTAGGCAAAATTCATGTTGGAGGCCCCCCACCCCCAATAAAAAGCACTTGAAACAAATATGATTCCTAACCTTTTTATTTATACAACATTTAATTTTAAATTTTGTATATTTTTACTTGTACAGTACAAAAATTTGGAAACATTATTTTAAATGTTTTTGAAAGACGTCTCGTGGTCATCAAGCCTGTCTGATCAAAAATACAGAAAAAAAACAACAATAATATTGTGAAATATTATTACAATTTAAAATAATGTTTTTCTATTTTACTATATTTCTGTAATGCAAAACTGAATTTTCATCAGCCGTTACTGCAGTCTTCAGTGTCACATGATCCTACATAAATCATTCGATGCTGATTTATTATCAGTGTTAGAAACAGTGCTTAATGTTTATTTTATAACCTGTCATATTTGTTCAAGATTTTTTGATTATTAAAAAGGTTTAAAAATACAAATATAGATCTTTTATAACAAACTTAAAGTCTTTACTATCACTTTTTATCTAACACATTCTTGCTGAATATTACTGTTTTTTTCTGTATTTTTGATCAAATAAATACAGGCTTGATAATAATAAAACATGTCTTTCTTTTATGTTCTTTTAAAAACATTAAAAATAGTAACGGGTCGAAACTTTCAACCTGTACTGTATGTACATATTAATCAAGCTTTATCTAAGGTAATCTCTTTTTTTTGTTTGATGAAGATGTTATTGTTGTTATTATTTTGCTGTTTTATTTCATTTAATCACAGTTCCAGAATACCACTTCAGTAAGTGCTTTTATCATTTATTTCCTAGCTGGGTATGCAGGATTTCCCCGTCCCATTTAATCAATATTGACTACAGATATTGTCATATTATTAATTACAATAATATGATATTATGTATTGCATTGTTACCTTAAATATGACATATAGGGCCTATATATACACAAATCAAGTGGAACAGAAAGACACGATGGATACTAAGCAGAAAAAAGTTTAGTTAGTTGAAACTGAAATTATAAGTGTTATGTTAGAGCAGTAATCCTAATCATCAGCCCAATTTAGAATATAGGCTACACCTGATATCCTTTATTTGAACCATTAAAAAGTGTTTTAGTGTGTTTGTATTAAAAAGCAAACTTCTCTGCTTTTATTTTTTGTAGCTATGTTGCTAGTCAGCTCCCAACGCGATGTCATTCATTGTACGCGCAAATTCAAAGCGTCGCGTCTGGGCTCGTAATAAAAAAACAAGTAATAACTCGTAATAAAGCAGTGAATGATCTTTCCAGAAATAACACTGATCGACAGAACAAGTTTATATTTAGAATACATTGCAATCACTCCAAAATAGATGACAACTACTCACACACCTGCATTAGGAGCTGGACTTCTTTGCGTGCCTATTTAGCCGTTTGCATCGCACAGTTCGCAGCACCTGAAGGATGCGTTCGTTACGCAAACATTCAGAAGGTGGGACCCGCTTTGAAACTGCAACATTAATTGGTTTAATTGCAGATGAGTGACAATTCAACTACATCCAATGAACAATGAGGCTAGTATTTCTGCCCGTCTTGACTGGTGGTCTAGCACAGTGGTTCCCAACCCTGGTCCTGGAGGCACCCCAACACTGCACGTTTTGCATGTCTCCTTAATCAAACACACCTGATTCAGGTCACCATCTCATTAGTAGAGACTCCAAGACCTGAAACTGGAGCGCCAGAAAAAGGAGAAATGCAAAATGTGCAGTGTGGGGGTGCCTCAAGGACCAGGGTTGGGAACCACTGGTCTAACATATAGGAGATGCTACGGTGATGGAGGTTCCTCCTCAAAGCTTAGGCCATCGCCTGCTCTGCCTATAGCTAGCGCCGGCCCTGGTTTGATGTTGTAGATGTGTTAACCGACATAAAGTTAAAGGTTTGACGTTGGAAGTCCGATATTCGCAAATTTAGGGACCGTCTCTAAAGTTACATACGACAGTGGTTTACAGTACACGGTTCTAACTTCAATAGCATTTGAAGAGAAGTCATAAAACCAACTGTAAAGTGTTCATCTAGGTGTCAGCAATAGCCTAATGCACACCTTTTAGATTTTTTAGATTTATAGAAATAAACAATCTGTAAAATTGCTATTTGCACTATTGTAAATGGGCTCATACACAAAATATGCCATAATTTAAAGCTCAATAACATTTGAATAGAATAATTTACAGTTATAAGACCAACTGTAAAGTGTTCATCTAGGTGTCAGCTATAATGCACACCTTTTAGATTTTTGATATTTATTCAAATAAACTCAAATCATCTGTAAAATTGCTATTTTCACTACTGTAAATGGGCTCATGCACAAAATATGTCATAATTTAAAGCTCAATAGCATTCGAAGAGAATAATTTAGTCATAAAGCCAACTGTAAAGTTTTCATCTAGGTGCCAGCTATCATGCACACCTTATAGATTTTTTATGTTTGTTCAAATATACTGTCAAATAATATGAAAATATCGCTTTGTATTTCACTACTAAAGAACGACTCTGACAGTCTGGCTTACTGAGTAACTGACCTGCTGGACTCCATGACAACGTACACAGTAACCTACACGAACACCACAGCAGTGGAGTTATTTCCATTACTGACTGTTTAAGGCATTACATAATTCGAGGTATGTATATGGACCTATATTTATTAGTGCAAGAATATGTAATGCATACTGTATATGGTGTTTAAATGAATTATAGCGTCATGGTCTGCATAAACTCTATCTTTCTTATAGCTTTTTTTCAACAAGTGCTGCATACAAAACTTTAGAAAATGCCCCCAGAAGGGAAATCTGACATGGAGCGGATTGGCATCTTTAAAGAGATGGGATACATCTCAATAGGGGACAAATATACACCTTTTATTTACCGTAAGTGTAACCAAGATTAAACTTTAATATGAACTGCAGTGGCTGGTGCAGTGCTGAGTTTGTTGCGTAGAGCGCGCCAGCAAATCATACCATGGTAACCTAGGTCAAAACATAATTTTCACCACAGAAAAATCGCGAATGAACACGATATTTCCTGAAAATAGTGCAGCTTTCATAAACTTAATCATTTCTATTTATTTATCAATGACACTTCTAGCCAAAGTAATAGTTTTAGCCGCATAGTCTATTGTAACAATCGTAGGTTCGCCCGTTTTTGGAGAGTTGTTGCTACTTGTCACACTTTTACAACAGCGAATATTTCTCGTGACAGTTTCTGTAAAGGCACACTAAAAGTCTTGGCTAAAGGGGTTATATGATGCGATGTCATGTTTTCCTTTGTCTTTGGAGTGTTAAAGGCTGTTCGTGCATACAGAAGATCCGTAAATTAGCAAAGATTACAGTCTCAAACCCAAAGAGATATTCTTTATAAAAGTGAACCCTCAGCCACGCCTTCCTAAAATGCCTCGTTCAAACACGCCCCCACATATCTACGTCACTGTGTGGGAAGATTTGCATAACACTGCCCAAATGTTCACCAAAGAAAGAAGGCTTAACTTTTATTATTGCTGTAGTATTGTTGCCGCTGCCGCCGTCGTGGAGACGCTGTTTGTGGCGAAAGCTACTTTGTTTGGCCTTCCAAAAGAGGACACAACTAGAAATCAGTGGTTTAAGGGTTAGTTCACCCAAAAATGAAAATTAGGCTGCGTTTTACTCACCCCTGAGGCATCCCGGGGGGGGGTGAACAAAGGCCTTCTATAGTGAATCGCTGCGTTTTTGTAAGAAAAATAGCCATATTCAAAATGTAATAATCACTTTAATGTAGCTTGCGCCAACAGTTGTACACCGAAGCAGTTCCGGGGGAATGACGTATGAGGTCAGCGCTGCGCATGCGCCGGTGAGTCTCGTGAAAAACAACGTTTGTTTACAGGATCAAAGGAAGCAAAGTTTCCTTACTTTAGCAAAGGAAAACCAGTCTCCTCTTGGCTTATATCGAAATCCTCTGACATTCTTCTTTACAAATCGGATTCGTCTGAAAGAAGAAAGTCATATACACCTAGGATGCCTCGGGGGTGAGTAAAACGCAGCCTAATTTTCATTTTTGGGTGAACTAACCCTTTAAGTTTTATTTACAACACTGTTCCAGAACAGTACAACCCAAATATTCCAGTGTGTGCAGCGCATTTTACTGAGAAAAGTTTCCTGACCCTGGTAAGGGTCGTAACATTTCTGTCACACGCTTGAGGAATTTGGCCAATCACAACGCACTAGATAGCTGGCCAATCAGAGCACACCTCGCTATTCAGATTTATGAGCTTTGTAAAAATGTTTCAGAAAGGCGGAGCATAGAGAAGCAACAAAAATGTACAGTATGTGGAAAATAATGTGTTTTTTTAACCTTAAACCGCGTAAACACATTGCATTACACCAAATACACAAAATAATGTTCTTTTTTAGCAACGTAATATAACCCCTTTAATAACTTGTCCTAAACTGAAATGTTATGAAACACTGATATAAAACCTTCATTGTGTTGGCTTAGCTGACTGTCAGAATGTATGTCAGTGTGGTTATCTTGTGTTTACCTAATAGCCTTTAAAAAATATATAATGTTTGCAACCAACATAGGTTACTAAATCTCTGCTAGAGACAATAAGCACTTGTGTGACTGGATAAACATGTACAGTACAATATGCAAACAGGATAATGTGACAACTATTCTATAATATAGAAAATAAAAAAGTTAATAATTTTGCAAAACTTTTAATGCCTGTCTAATGCTCTTTGTTTGTCACGGAAAGGCCCATTTAATGACTCCGCATACAAGAACAAACAGATGCTATCAGGAGGAGTTCAATCAAAGAGCGCGCTCCCGGCGGGATACTTCGACACACAGTTTAAGAGGATCTTTGAGAGAGAGGCGCTCACAGACCCTGTCAAAATAGAAAGACAGTACAGGATACAACGGGCCAAAAAGAACATAGGCAAAGCCTTTCTTCCCAGTAATGGAGAGAAAAAAACGTGAGTCCTTCTTTCTTTCTGTGGCACACGACTGTATATTCATTTCTCTTTTTAAAAAATACATTTCTTTTATATATTTTTTATAGTTTTAAATAAATAAATGTGGAAATATAAGAAGAAATTAGTAGCAGATGGAGTAGTATTGCTGTCATTGTTGTTGATGTTCTTAAAGGTATAGTCCATGCAAAAAAAAAAATCATCCTTTATACACCCTCATTTTATTTTAAACCTGTATGACTTACTTTCTTCTACAGAAAAAAAAAAAACATGTTGGTAACCAAATAGCTATGTTGACCATTGACTTCCATTATATGGGGGGGGGGACGACACCCAGACATTTCTCAAAATATCTTGTTCAACAGAAGAAACAAATTCATACAGTTTTGAATGACATAAGGGTGAGTAAATAATGATAGATTGTTCATTTATAAGGTGTTTAAAAGCTTTATTGACCGGTGTACTTTTGCAAAGATTATCCAGAGATATATTCAGTCTTTACACCAAGGAGAACAAAGTTGCACCTGAGATGTATTTGGTTCAAGGATATTTCATTAGTGTGAGAGGTAGGCATTGGTTGGCATGGTCTATGAAAATCTGAAGACATGAAAAAGACCCCAGAACCTAGATTTTTTTTGAGAAAGGAATACGCTTTGTGATTTTTAATGATGTTTGTTGACCTGAAAACACACTGAAAAAATTTTTTCATTCATCCAATTAAAAAAATAAATAACTTGCCCCAAGGGCAAGAAATAAAACCAGAAAAATACCAGAAATAAAACTGCCATGCAGATTAGAGCTTTTCCAATTATTCCTGAAACTGTCTTTACAGTTGCTTAATAGTTTTCTCTGATTGGTAGATGTGGAGTGGGCAGCCATTATGGGACATTTGGAGGCCACATTCAAGCAATGAGTGCCCTACAGAATCCAAGGAAACCAAACAAATCACCTGGAAAAAACTTCTACACCAATCCACCCAAGAAAGGAAGTGGTTACAGGCAAGCAAATTACATTATCCTTTAATATGCAAGTTTCTGTGGTTTTTCTGTCAGACGTATTGATTTGTCCTTGCACTCTAATAGCTATCCTGACGTCACCCTCTCCAAGATGGTGTCCCATTCCTCAGACCCCTATGACAGAGCCAAGGAAATGCTAAAGGTATTTTTAGGTCTACATAAATGAGATTTTTAATCAGACTCCCGGGTCCTTGTTTTAATCAAGATAAGGCGTCCTCTGAGTACCTGACAGTATAATTCTATGCAAGCAGATGACTGTGTTCTCTTTCTCTAATGAGAGAGATAATTTGTTTACCAGCGTGAGATCATGGCACACAAATCCATGCTAAAAGGGGGAGCGTTTCGTTTGAACCTTCATCCAGTTGAATGCTTTAACAGCAATCCTTACAAATTTGACAAACCTCTACAACCTCCAAAGAAGACAGAGGAGAAAAAGCACATTACGGTGCCCTTCAAACCAAGTTCGCCAAGTAAAAAGGTAAGTAAAGGAGATCAAACACAGTGTAAAAATGTTCAAGAAGTGCATATGGAAAGAGCTGTATTAAGTTTCCATCTTGGAACATTTTGTGGCATATTTATTTTATTATTTTTTCTTGTGCAGACTGGAGGCATGAAAGCAGGAACATTTGACTCCTACCCCACCTACTCTGCAGAACCCTACGGTACCAAAAAGACCAAATCAGCAATGACAAATAAGGAAGTAAAAATATTTCACCCCTCCCCTGGTCCAAAGAGCACACCTGTCAAGAGCATCATCAGTCTCAACGTCAAAAAGTAACTAGCACCAAGACACTCATATTACACTCCAATCAGTGCTTAATGCTTTGCACAATAATCAGTCATATCAGTTGCTGAATAAGTTCCACAGGGAAAGACACTACAGGCTCACAGTAATGTAACTTTCTTTATTTTACAGGGCTGTGAATTCCACAAACTATAATCGAATCCCCTCTGTGATGGCATATTGAGAACTTGTGATGTCTTCAGGTGAATAAATGAATGTTATATATTGGTCTTTAGATTAAAAAGCTGCAATTTTGAATTGAATTTATATAATTCTCTTAATTGATAAAGATTAACTCTTTTAAGAGATCTTATACTTAATACTACCCCAGGGGAAAAAAACACTTTTGTCTAAAACCACAAGTTATTAAGCATTAAAAATACATATTGTGTGTTTCACCAGCAAGGTGTTGGCCAATTCAGCAAACTCTTAAAGTTCACAAGTTTTTGCAGCATTTATGTCATTCTTTTTTTTTTTCTTTTTGAATATGGTTAAAACCTTTCATCTTATGTGTAAAAAATTGTTTTAAAAAAAACACACACACACACACACACACACATCAAACAGTTTGTGTGTATTACAAAATACTTATAGAATACTTAATAGATTATGGCATATTTGAACCTGTATTAAAAGCAAAATTCCCCTTCTTTCATATTTTGAGAATAACTGAAACCTAAAGGGATTAGTTTGTGTCTAAATTTAGGATTTGCTCTGCACAGAAGGCTAATATGTGAGAAATGAGAGAGTTGACTAACAGCTTTTCAACAAGAACTAGATTAAGGCCTTAAGAAAGAGCTTCAATCCCTTTTACACCTGGCATTAACATCCGTTTTTTGTGATCAGATCACAAGTTTTCAGTGCTCAAAGTGCTTTGTGGGTTCTAAAACGTTTTGAAATTGTATCAGTGAACCATACAGGGGTAGTCAGAAACATTGCATTTAAATCAATCCATCCTGAATGCAACCTGAACCACAGTGAACGAAGCAATGCCTAATGCATGTTAATACCAGGTGTAAACAGTAATGTGGTAATGATTCAATCACTAAAAATGTGTTAATGCCAGGTGTATACGGCTTTAAATTGGCCTTGTATTTCCCTTTATAAACAAAAATGAAGAAATGAATAACGGAATATCAAGAAGCAATAATCGCAAACAATACCAGTTGTCTAATTTCAACTGTCCGTCCCTCTAAGCAGTAGGATATACAGTAACTAGATCATGTCCCTCAGGTGGGGTCATTCGCATTCGAGCATGGGCTTCACAGTACATCTGTCCCTCCACGAAAAAGTAGCCCTTCTGCTTCAAGTTCAAGCCACAGTCTGAGCACACAAAACAGCCTGGATGGCGGTACTTGTCCCGAGCTTTCACCACCGGTCCACTGTGAGCCAATTGTAGAAAAACTTTGATTTAATGAAGTTGTTAAAATGCATGAACACTATTCGGTGTAGAACAATTTTCATGAAAATTGGTACTATATTCTCAAAGAAGACACAATCTGTATGGTCTCATGCTGAATGCTGTACTCACACAATGCCAGTGCCACATTTATCACAGAGAGGCAGCTTCTGCAGTGAGGATGTGGTGGCTTGGGGCTTTGTCACTGGGGCTTTTACACTTCTAGTCACCATAGGCCTCGTGCCTGTCAGAGGAATAAAGAGTCTCAGATCCACTTATGAAATATGAAATATGCAATATGAAATGCTCTCTCATACTGAATCCAAACTATTAAGAGAACAGCGGGCCCTGACTGACGTCATTAGCAGGATTGTTGAGGATAGTGAGGGCAGCTAAAGTCAAATAGAGCCTGCAAAACTATTACTCCTCAAGTGCACTTGTAGTTCACCAGAAAACTTGCTGACATTTAAACTGACATCTTCATCAGTGCAGCAAGCTGTAATTTCTGTCTTATGAAGTCGAATTGCCCCAAATAACAGATAAAGGCAGCTCACCATCACTCTCCACAAAGTCTTGCAGGGCCTTAAACGATCCAGACTGACGTGGTTCATGTGGCTGCTCTTGGTTCTCCTGGAGCATACGGTACACATGAGAGTCTTCAATAGACGTCAGGGGTTTAGGGCTGAAAACAGATAAAGGCAGAGGCCCGGAATGTTTGTCCATTAAGAAAAAAGTATCATTTTGTGTTATTTAAAAGTTTGGCAGTGCTCAAGAAGACACATTATGATATTAGATGCTGGTTAAGTAAACTGTTTAAAAAAAAATATTTTGTGTTTTCTGGCTTTACATGGTCACAACAGGTTTTACATTTACATTTACATTTAGTCATTTAGCAGATGCTTTTATGTTTTTATAAAAAAAAAATATATATATAGATAAAGTAGAATTAAAATAGAATAGAAAGTGCTAGAGTTAGAGGGTCAAATAAAGGTGGAACAGATGTGTTTTTAGTCGTTTCTTGAAGATGGTTAAGGACTCAGCTGCTGATTTGGGCAGGTCATTCTACCAGGAGGGAACAGTTAATGTAAAAGTCCGTGAAAGTGATTTTGTGCCTCTTTGAGATGGCACAATAATACGCCGTTCACTTGCAGAACGCAAGCTTCTAGAGGGCACATAACTCTGAAGTAACGAATTTAGGTAAATGGGTGCAGAGCCAGTGGTGGTTTTGTAGGCAAACAATTCTAGTTTTTAATCTAATTTAATTCTAGTTTTGAAACTAGTCTGATATAAACCTATGTTTGTCTTGTGTGCATTTATTTATTTTTACATTAATGTATTACCCGTTTTTACATGAAACATTATTAAATGTGTGCCTTGCCCCATAGCCTTTCATTGTAAATAAAGTAAACAAACTTTTTTGTCGTATTTATTTCGGTTTCATAGCATATTGACCAGAAACCTATATTCCCTACATAGAAGTTTCATTACTTATATTTAATTACTGTAATTTCAATGTTTTTTCCAGGCCTAGCCTACAGTCTTGAAAATAAAGGTTCCAAAAAGGGGATTTTCACAGTGATGCCACTGAAAGAACAATTTTGGGTTCCCAAAGAGCATTCAGTGAACAGTTTGTAAAAAGATCCTCTTTTTTTCTTAGTGTGAAGAACATTTTAAAAATCTAAAGAACCTTTTTTCCACTATAAAGAACCTTCTGTCCAATGGAAAGTTTGGATGTCTGGATCTGGAACCACAGATGCCATTAAAGAACATTTATTTTTAAGAGTGCGCATTTGCAATATTTCCTTTTTTTCCCCCAAAGTATTTTGAGGTTTTCCATCTTTAGGAACCCCATTTCTTGAATCTATCAGGTCCTTACTCGGCTATGCTTACTGTATTAGCACAAGCTAGTAGGTTTGTAAGGTGGTGTAAAGCCAAAGCTAGTAGGTTTGTAAGGTGGTGTAAAGCCAAAGCTAGTAGGTTTGTAAGGTGGTGTAAAGCCAGCGTGATGGAAACAAAGCTCTGGTTACCTGGGCAAGGCCTGCCTGACTACAGTGGACATCTGAGCCTGCTGCAGTGTATTTGAGACATTGTCTGCTGAGTATAATGCTATAATGTAGGGTGCTTTTGTCTAATGACCTCTTTTGGCTTGCAGATGTGAAGGGCTTTGGTCTGACATTAAACTTGTGTTCAAAGTAATCAATGTCCTGTAAGGGGTTGCCCTTTCTTATCTCTAACAGAACCCAATCAACTTCTTTCTATCATAATGTTCTATCCAAATGCCTAGGCTGCAGGAAGACTTGTGAGGACTTCTGGAGGATCAGAGTGTGTGTTAGTGGTAAGTGGGCAGCCGGTCTACAGCAAGCAGAGAGAAGTATCTTAGTCCATATGGTTGGGGTGATCCATGTTGGCACTCACCCCTCAGGCTTTTCATGCACCAGACCCTGGATCTGTCCTTGCAGGGCATCCTGGATGTTATCTTGAGAGTAGAGGCCTATGGGAGTGTTGTAGGTGGAGCTCACCACCTGCGTTTTGTCATCCAGACTGGCGGCAGCCACAAAGGGCTGTGCTCTTCTGTTATGACCTGTGCCAATAGGTTTACACTCCTGCGTGTGTAGGACAGATGGACACACTACATACTCAAAGCCCCACACAAGCACCACATTTGCATACCACATTCTGCAGATATGTCCTTTTGTTACCTGAAGATGCTGCATACACTTTAACTCATTTCAACTTTTCTGAACTATCATTTTGTTTTTCAAGCTGTCACATTCTTTTTCTTTCTTTCTTTATTACAACACTTGCTCACCAACGGATCCTCAGCAGAGTATAATCCACACGACTCCAGTCAATTAACATTTTTAACTTCAAACCATTTCTTTCAAGCTAAAATGCAAGTCCTCTTTCCATAATATTGGTTCCAGTGGGGGAAAAAATGTCTGAATCAGGAGAGAAATGTGTGTCTCTCTTATATTTCTTACAAACAGGCACTTGTATCAGGTGGATTACTTGTGAATTATGTTTTTTTATCAGCTGTTTGAACTCTCGTTCTGACGGCACCCATTCACTGCAGAGGATTCAGTGGTTTAAGCAAATTCCCATTTCTTAGTGAACTTTTCCTTTAAGGCGTATTGTGTTGGACAAGGATAGATCAAACAAAAATTAACAGCTTTGCACAATTTATGAAGGGCTACTCCACCCAAAAATCCTCTCATCATTTACAAACAACAATTTTTAGAAAAATAATCCATCTCTGTGAGTCCATATAATGCAAGGATGGGATGATGCTTTAAAAAGCTCTCAAAACAAACACAATGGTAATCCATATGACCCCGGTTGATGAATCAATATTTTACAAAGCGATACGATAGGTGAGAAAAATATTTTACAATTTTTAAAATATAAATCATCCCTTCCAGCCGGCTGTCAAGCGCAGGTTCATGAGTTCATGCATGGTGCAAACATCAGCTTGTTGTGAAGCATGAAGTGTATTGTGAAACTCACAAGAAGTGATGCATGACGGTCACTTCTCGCATGAGTTTCATTGATATTAATATTAGTATTCTATTGTTGATGTATGGCCGTATTAAAGTAGTATTAGTATTGATTTTTTTCACACACACCTATCGTTTCGTTAAAAATTGATTCATCAATTGGGGTCATATGGATCACCTTTGGGTTCATTTTGAGTGCTTTTTAAAGTGTTATCCCATCCATCCATCCATTATTATGGATTATTAAAAAAAAAAAAAAAAAGAAATTGTTCGTGTTCCACGGAAGAAAGAAATGAGACTGCATGAGGATGAATAAATGATGAGAGGATTTTTATTTTGGGGTGAAAGTATCCCTTTAATATGCCTCATGAACTTATGTTTCTAAAAAAATAAAAAATTTAAATAATAATATACATTTTCTTGCTGCATATTAAAAGCAGATAAAAAATACAGAGCTGTGCATTTGTTTTTCTCTTCCGTTACACTTACTTGCTTCTCTGCCTCCAAATTGATTTTGAATGGGTTCACTTTCCCTTCTTCTATAACCTGAGGTGACCACATTTTAGTTTCTGGCCTGCAACACATTTAATGCACACAGTTAGACACGACGTACTCGCCTCCTGTGAAATCATAAAAAAGATCAAAGAGCAATAAGGGGGGTCATTACTGTGCACCAGGGCCATGACTGCTTCTAGATAGTAAAGTAACGTCAACAGACTGGCATGTACAAGCCAGATGGTTTATGGAAGGGTATTAATCACTGAGGAAAGACACATTCATCGTTGTTGTAAATAAGGCTCTGTGGGTACTGATGGACACTTTCATAGCAAGGGGTAAAGGCAAATTCTTACAGTGCTCTCTCTGGCTGTAACTTTAAAGAGAACATGATATAAAGTTGTTGAAAGACGCTTAACCCTGTTTGTAACACTATCCTTTAATGAGAAAAGCTCATGGTACCTCTCTATCTTGAGGAAAAGCTGATTGGTGGAGTCTTTGATCTTGTTCTGAGCTTCAGCATGAGTCATACCCTCAGTGGACGCTCCCTGGATAGCCAGGATGATGTCTCCTGGACACAGGTTGACCCGAGATGCCTTACTGCCTGGTGTCACCTGAAAACAAGAACCAGACTTGATGCTCATCTTTTGTCACGTCTATTAATTTATTCAAAAATACATTAAAAATGCCATGCACAATGACTATAATGAACATGTTTTTCATTTCGGTATTAAAAATAAGTGTTTTTCTATATGCGTAGTAACTGAAATAAAGCTGAAATAGAATATAAATATTTAAAAATGGAAAAATCTAAACTTTGAAATGTTGCCTTGACAACTAACTGAAATAAGTTTAAGCTGAAGTAATAAATTACTTAAACTAAACGAGTAAAGATTAATTAAAATGAAATAGAAATGACAAAACCATGAACTGAAAATATAAAATAAAAGCTAATTCAAAAAATAAATAATTCAAAAAAATGTAAATAAATAACACAATACTTTTTACCTTAATTTTTGTCTGTACATTCACATGTATAAGTATAATGTTTTTTTTTCTCTTTTCTTTTTTTTTAACTTGATGGTTTACTACATGATTTTACAGTCTTGAAGCTTTTTTCAAAAGTAGTATAAAAGTTTTCAAAACCATAAGAAGCCACCATAAATACAAAGAAAACCTTTCTTGGACTTTAGTTTTAAATATGTGAAAATGCTTACAGGCTGTTCACCTAGAAAGCATTTTTGAATTTTACTGTGTTGCTTTTCCATTGTGTTTCTATGTGAATATGCATTAGACAGATATCTGTCTTTTTCAGAATCTTGCTCATGAAGCGCTGCTTTCCAAAACCACAGCACTCATGTAAAAAAAAAGGTGTTAAATTCCACTGCCCTGCATCTTGTGTTTTTGAAACACAAATAAGCATTCTATGTGAATGGCCCTTATATTACCAATGACATTCAATCTAAATGGGAGTGGTTTTGCATCATGTCTGCTCGGGGCAAGAAAGCCCAAAGTTGCTAAAATAGGACTCATTGTGATCTAAGTCACTCCGGACAAAAGTTCTGAATAGTTACCTGCTTAATATGCTTCAGGTTCTTTATAGAAGAAACAAAGATTTGAATTAAAAAAATCAGATTCTTAGGAGCCTTCTTTCAAAGTAACTACAACTTTGCAGCAAACTATGGAGCAGTTTAGACATAAACAGAAAGTGACAGGGGTAGAAACAATCTGTTGACCCACTGTGGTTTAGAAGTGGACTAAAAATAGCGCGTCGTGGATGTGCCAGTCAAGACTGGGTATATATAGCCCGCCAGGGGAGCAGAGTCAGGCCTATTGGCGGTTGATGATCTGACTGCTCTGGCATTCAGCCTGCCGCCCGGTGTTTCTCTGCCCTCTCTTTCCATCATCCTCTCTTTCATTAATGGAGTCTGACATCATCCCTTATTCTTCTCATCACTGCCGGGCTCATTTTCTTAGGTATTCTCTTCATCCCCCTAGTCATTTATCTCATCACCTCATCCTGTGTGCAGGCCTCGTTCTACCTGTGTCCTGACTCTGAGCTGCTCTATTACTGTATATCCCAACACCACTGACCTTCTCCTAGTTAAGTCCGCCTCTCAAGAGAGGAAGATTTATAGCAGGTCTAGTCATGCCAGTTATTTAAGACCAGAGGGTTTTAGTTTTCCATCATCAGTGTTTAATGTCATTACGATTTGTGTTGTTTTATTCCTAACGCATAATTTATTGACTGATGAAGCTAGCAGCTCTGTTTCCTGTCAAATAACAGTCGCGCTGTAATATCTCATTTCCTGCTGCCTTTCTCACTTTGTGTACACAACAAAATCACCTTTGTCCACCCGTATCTTCTAGAGTGAATACATCTCAAAATACATGTTTAATGACTTCATATAAGAGACACTGATCCCTGGCTATATTTAATTCAACAAATGAAAACTAGGCCTTATTTCCCCTGTAGACATCCATTATGGGGGCGTCTGTAGAAATCGAGGGTTACTGCAAAGAAATAAGCATCTAAATGTCTCTGAATGGACACAATAAAAATGAGATTGTTCCCTTGACACTAATCAAGCAAACACACGAGGGATGTGTTTGGCTCACGCTCTGTTTAATAGATGGAAAGAAAAGGAGCTATGAACTGAGATGAAACCATCGAGTGACTGGTATCCAAGCGTCAGTATAAACCGAAACATGAATATAACAATTCGGGTTTTGTAAGTTATATGCAGCACCTGTGCAGAAAAATCCCCCCAAGTGACACACAAACCCACAAGAGAAGCATGTAAGGGCATGCTGAACATTAGACATTATGTGCGGAGCAACATCAGGCAGAATAAATCAAGGGATAGTTCACCTAAAAGTTCAAATTTATTTGTCCTCATGTTGTTCCAGACCTGCGTGATTTTCTTTCTTTGGTGAAAAAAAAAAAAACATGATATTCTGAATAATGTTTTAACTGTTTTGTCCAAATAATGAAAATCAACTGGGACCAAAACAACATCAGACCTCATTGACTTTTATTGTACACTCTTAAAAATAAAGGTTCTTTATTGGCATCTACGGTTCCATGAAGAACCTTTAACATCCATGGAACCTTTCAATGCACAAAACATTGTGGAAAAAGTTTTTTTAGATTACTAAAATAGTTCTTCACGCTAAGAAAAAAAATGGAACAGATAAAAAGAACTGTAAACTGAAAGGTTTTGTGGGGAACCAAAAATAGTTTTTCCATGACATCACTGCTTTGAACCTTTATTTTTAAAGAAGATATTTTTCAAAGTATCTTCTTTTGTGTTCCATACATGAAAGAAAATCATATGGGTTTGGAACAACGTAAGGTAAGTAAATTTAAATTGTTAGGTATTCTGCTAACATAAGGGTGAGTAGACCTACACAAACACCAACATGAGGACGAGTGAATGACAGAATTTTAATTTTTGGGTGAAGTGGCTAAAGCTCAAGGTTGACGCTCAACCGTAAACTATCCCCCCATCATGCCCTTGAGCAAAGCACTAAACCCAGGTTGGTCCAGAGGGACTGTCCCTGAAATTAATGATTTGTTAAAGGAATCTGCTCAGTGACTGGATTTAGATATATTACAGTCATTTACATTTTTAATTCAACAGTATAATTCAGAAGGTCTGATTTTGCTTCTCATAAAAAGCCCCATCTGTGCTGGCATGCCCGCATCGATGGAGCCTAATGTTACTGGAATAAGAACATCAGGGCTCATAGTATGAGGAAAGACCACCTTGCTGGCATCAATACGTGTATGATTACAAACAGCGGTTTTACAAAGAAACCACACACATTCTGCATTAGTCATCAGTATTTCTCTGCTTAAAGACGTGATGTACAGTGGGTATAGAAAAGAATCACCCCCCTTTAAAATAATCACATTTTGTTGCTTTGCAGCCTGAAATGAAGACGGACACAGTTTTTGTTTTATCCAGCTGTATTTACTCAGTGCAATTTATAACTTTTCTCTACCCACTGTATTTAGCTTTCAGGTTCTGGCACAAGCATACACCAAAATAAGAAACATGCTCATTCTAATCCATTTAATTTATGTTTGAGTGGATTTGATTTTTTTTGTTTGAAATCAAACCCAGTGTCATTTTTACTTGGATACTGCAAGGAAGTCATTAGCTAGGAATGTTAAATAAACCTGATTGGTTTAATTTAAGCTTTTCAGCTGAGACTTCAAGTCTACGTTGTACACCTAGAAGTTTCTATTTCCCTAATGTGGCCAAAACCAGTGCTGCACCAGAAAAATATACCTTTTAGACATGTTTATTGGTTATACCACAGTATTCTTTGAAGAATCTTGAAGTATCATTGTATATGAATAAGGTAATCATTAAAATACTATTATACCATCTGATACCAGTAAATCACTGTACTGTGGCACCACAATTTTTCCTGTTAGGGCAATTCATATTTTGTAAGACCTGCTGTTCTGCTTCTAATCAGGGAGTATGGGAAGTATCATTTTTACGACGACCTGTCTGTTCTCTGCTGCGTTTTTTCCACAATTTATGGCGAATGTCAGAACCGGCTTTTCACTACGAATATACTTGAATGTCACGATCAAAGAGCTGCTGTTGATGACTGAGCTACTAATATCGCTACATTCCACCCATCAGAATGCTGCACTTCCTAGAGCTGTTCAGACACAGAAGTCAATATGTAGCTGTTTTGTAGGTACATTATTACATAGCTTTCAGTCAAACTCCATAAAAGAGTTCTTAGGAAAGATACAGAATTATTTAGAGGAGGCTGTTTGCAGTGTCTTTCTGTATAAGGGAAATTCGTAGTTTAGTCAGATGGAGCCTTAGGACCCTCTTAGCCTTCACCAAAATACACAAACTTTGCAGTTGCTGAGCATAAATCTAGCATGCCATTGTACCTTCCTCTTATTCAGTTCAAAATAACTTTATCTATGAAATGGGGCACTTTCACCACCATCTATAAGGAAGGATTAGTCCATTTTAGACATTTATGAACAATATGAGTGGATATGAGGCTTGAGATGAGGCTGAAATAATTGCTTAAATTAAAGAGATTGTCCAGTTCATCTCACATATCACCAAATGCTCACTTAACCTTTGACCTCTTCTGTTACCACAAGTGTTCAGACTCCATCAGCTGTTTAAAATACTATTGGACTAAGAGCTTTGCGATTCATTCAGACAACAGGTGTAGAGATCCTCTCCGGAGCCAGGCGTTAGACTAGACTCTCTCTCTGTGTGTGTGTGTGTGTGTGTGTGTGTGTGTGTGTGTGAGAGAGTGTCTGTCCCTGACTTTTTGTGAGCATGTTAGTAACTGGAAGAGAAAATGCCTAACAGTTCACATAATATACACTTTTGGTTACAGCCGTAATACATAGCCACATTTATGACTGAGATGAGCTGTGAATAATCTGTGTTTTCAAATTCAAAAACACCATGATGCCATGGGAGGTAGTATGCTATTTTTATTATGAAATCTGTAAAGTTTGGCTAATTAATTACAGCGTTAGACATCTGGAGAGACTAATACAGGAGACTGAAATTATGATATTCAAATCATATACACTATTCAAAAGTTTGAGGTTGGTAAGATGTTTTGAAGATGTTTTTGAAAGAAGTCTCTTATGCTCACCAAAAAGGCTACATTTGAAAAATACAGTAAAAGCAGTAATATTGTGAAATATTATTACAATATGAAACCGTTTTCTGTTGTCTATTTCAGAATATTTTTAAAATGCAAATTTTTCCTGTGATGGTAAATCTACATTTTCAGCATCATTGCTCCAGTCTTCAGTGTCACGTGATCCTTCAGAAATCATTCTAATATGCTGATTTGATGCTCAAGAAATATTTCTTTTTATTATCAATACTAAAAAGAGTCGTGCTGCCTAATATTTCTATGGAAAACATCTTAAAGTTCAAAAGAACAGCATTTATTTGAATAAAACAATTGTAACATTTTAAATGTCTTTTACTTTTGATAAATATAATGCATCCTTGGTGAATACAAGTATTAATTTCTTAAAATGCAATAATAGAGTAAATCACAATGACATGAAGATAAAAACTGGGTAATTATATCTAACATAGAAAGTCTCTATTGGGAAATGATTCCCTGACAACCACAGATGTTTCTAAAAATGAATGTCAGTTTGAATTTGTGGCTCTAAAAAAAATATTTATCTGAAATCTTTCTCTATGCACTCCTCAGTTACATCTAAAGTGAGGTCCTGGGAATGTTGTTTTATGATCCACCCCTCTGGTTTCTCATGCCCACGGCAGTGTTACCCAGCACATCAAAAGCATCATTATCTCTGAGTGGAATGTGTGAAGCAGCAGACTTTAGCCAAAGGCATTCACTTACCCGAGTTATGGTCAGCGGCTGGTTAAAATCTTTGCCTCCTGAAAGCCGAAATCCCCAAGGGGCTGACCCGTCCAGCACCACGTTCTGTGGCATATCTGTCTTGTTTTCTTTAGCCTCCTCTTTCTCAAAGTTGAACTTGCTTCCTCAGTTCAGTCTCTTTTTTATTGGGGAGAGATCTGCAGTAAGAAAAGAATAATCAGCTCTCACTTCTACCCTGGACGAATGGCTCACCCATCGACGATTGGAAGTCAGTGCCTGTCTCTGAGTCCCTTTTAAGCATGCGTGTGGGGTTAGTAGAGTGAATGAAAGAAAGATGATGCCTGGATGCCACACCTCTCTGAGGTCATAGGGTTGACTGAGAAACTGAGGGTTCAAACTCTCTACCCACGTCCTTCAGATCCAAACCTTACACCCTTTATGATTAATCCTCTTTTCCCATAAGTCTTAGCGGTTTGATAACTAAAATCCAGTGGTGTATAAAGTATCTGAAATCCATACTCAAGTAAAAGTAGTTTACTTTGGAAGAAGTTGAAGTCACCGTTTAGAATATTACTTGAGTAAAAGTCTTAAAGTATGTGTAATGTTTTTTTTTTTTTTACATAAAACGTTGAATGCTGATATTTGAAATTATTTAAAACATGACGAAATGTGAAATTAAAACCGCCAATAGGAGACAGCAAGTGACTGTTAATGAGTGAGTCATTGAGATTCAACCGATTCATTCAAATGACTGATTCATTCAGAAACAAAGCATTTGACTGTGTTAATGAGTGAATCACTGAATCATTTTTATCAATCGATTCGTTCAAAAAGCTGATTCATTCAATAAGTAAACACCATCCATTGCTCAGAGATGCAGAACAGTGCTGTGGTCTTTGTTTGGAACTATTTTCGTTAGCAAAATTGAGCAAAAACAAGCAATATGTCTAAAATGTAAGTCACTTATTGCTTTACTGAACTTGTATAAAATTGTTTTTAACAAAACGTACTGATATTTGAAATTATTTAAAACATGACGAAATGTGAAATTAAAACCACCAGTAGGTGGCAGCAAGTGAGTGTTAATGAGTGAGTCATTGAGATTCAACTGATTCATTCAAATGACTGATTCATTCAGGAACAAAGCATTTGACTGTGTTAATGAGTGAATCACTGAATCATTTATTCAACCGATTCCTTCAAAAAGCTGATTCATTCAATAAGTAAACACCGTCCATTGCTCAGAGACGCAAAACAGTGCTGTGATCATATAGCCTACTTGATAATGTCAGATCGCACATCATTACAACAACACTTATCATATTATCGCAGACTGTATCGCACACCCCAGACTCGACTTGAATGGAAAATGATTCATCTGCGGTTGTGCGCGCATTTGTTTGCGCATGAGTCTAACTTGCAGACGGCAGACCACTGATTCGTCAAACTTGCTTTCCTGCAGTCCGTGTTCTTCTGACTTCTGACGTACATTTGAATTAGTAAATGTTGTGGAGTAAAAGTAAAAGTTGGCTGAAATATAAAAACTCAAGTAAAGTACAGATACTCCCAAAATATACTTAAGTACTGTAACGAAGTATTATTACTTCGTTACATTACACCACTGCTAAAATCATCCACCAGTGACTCCCTTTGCTCTGTCATCACCCTGTCTGCTGTCTAGACTTTTCTTTCCTATCCTCCGACCAGACACCTGTGCCTGACTGAGAGGAGTAGACTACTCCATCATGAAGTTGTGAGTCAGAGCCTTTGCTGCTGATGAGCAGATTACGAACTATTTACAGAGCACAATAACAGAACGATATCATGTCATATTTTCATATCAACACAGCATGTGTTGCTCTTTAAAACCTCTCGGGAATGTAAACCATTTCAGTAACACAGCCACATAAGGGAGCACTGAAAACTGCTTGGATTTCATTTCATTAAAAAAAAAAAGTTAATTTATCTAGCCTACTGTGTAGATGTCACAGAGTTACATTACACATAAAGTGGCTTCAAAAAACAGTTTGGACACATAAACCACGCTTTAAAGGGATAGTTCACCCAAAAATTAAAATTCTGTCATTAATTACTCACCCTCATGTCATTCAAAATAAGGTCTTCGTTCTTCTTCGGAACACAAATTAAGATATTTTTGATGAAATCCTATGCTCTCTGACCCTCCGTAGACAGCAAGCGTCCTACCACGGTCAAGGCACAGAAATGTAGTAAGAACGTCGTTAAAATTGTCAATGTGACATCAGTGGTTCAACCGTAATTTTACAAAGCTACGAGAATACTTTTGGTGTGCAAAGAAAACAAAAATAACGACTTTATTTTTCTCCCCTGAGTTACCATCTACCGTCATTATTGATAGTGCATTGTGTTACTCTCGATAATGGTGGTAGATAGTAACTCAGGAGAGAATAATTGTTGAATAAAGTTGTTATTTCTGTTTTGGTTTTTTTTGCACACAAAAAGTATTATCATAGCTTCATAAAATCGCGGTTGAACCACTGATGTCACATGCACTATTTTGTCGATGTTCTTGGTACCTTTCTGGGCCTTGAACGTGGTAGGACCCTTGCTGTCTATGGAGGGTCAGAGAGCTCTCGGATTTCATCAAAAATATCTTAATTTGTGTTACGAAGATGAACGAAGGTCTTACGGGTTTGGAACGACATAAGGATGAGTAATTAATGAAATTGTAATTTTTGGGTGAACTATCCCTTTAAAATGTACGAATGTCATTGCATTAGAAGATAAAACATCAAACCAACCTTTTCTCCAAACTAACTTCACTTTTCTGAGCCAATTTTTTTTTTTTTTTTGCAATGACTGTTATACCAGTTATGTCAGGTGATTTTTTTTTAGCGCATATAAAGTCAGTTCTCCTCAAGTTTACACCACAGGTGCAGTTCATCACATTAACTATCCAATGACATCTGACAGAACAAACGTTTGTTAGAGATGGCTCACACAAAACGCGTTTTTGCGTTCCATGTGGTTTTTAATCATATTTTTAGGGGGGACAACCCTCAGATAGGCCCCGGGATTTCCGCCTATGCCTGCATGTGATACTTGTTTCCAAAGAAAAGTTTCAGAGAGGAGCGTACTGTACTCTACATGGCTCTGCAGCACTGTGCTCTTTATTTGAAAGCCAAACATTCTAGCTTGACAGCACTTGTATTGTAGGCTTGAACAGCTCGTTTGGTGTGCCAGGGATGGGCTGTTTGTCATGGCCTGAGCTACATCAAACATAGGAAACCTTAACACCAGAAAATCTTTCTCTATCCCAAGCTGTCACATCATGTACCCCCTCTAGTAATGAAAGGTCGTCCAAAAATGTAAATTCTGTCATTTACTCACCCTCATGTTCCAAAAGTCAAGGGGGTTGGAACAACATGATGATTTTGGGCAAACTGTGCCTTTAACTTTGAGCAGATTGGCATGGATGTTAACTGGGGTTTGCTGCTCTATTCCCAGATATATTTATCAAGTGCTTAAAAGAGCGTGTGAGAATTTGCTCCATTAAAAACAAATGCGGAAAATCACAGAGTCTAGGGGCGTAGGCAGCGGACGGGCCTGACGGGCACAGGCCCGCCCACTCTGATGAAAGAGTTTATTATACAAATATAATATTATTGTTTAATCTATTTGAACACAATTAGAGAACTATTATAACATCTCAAATAACTAAAATAAATGTGTTTTTGCATAATTCTTGATTGTTATCCAGGCTGTTTCAGGCATGTCGCGCATTTAAATTCGTGCGTGTTCACCCATTCAGTTGGACTGTAATTTGCAGATGTGTTAGAAAATGTTAGAAAAACAGCAGCAATGCATAATTCTGTAAAAAAAAAAAATTAAAAAAAAAGGACTTTTAAAAACTTGCACTGACCAGGGAGAGAGCCCGTCCATCAATCCGCAATTAACGGTAAGACTTTCAGTTCCATGCGCGAACCGGTTCATTCTGTGAAGCCGGGAAATACTGTCAGGCCGATTATGAATGTCATTTGAGCTCAGTCAGTGTTTTCAGTCGGTGTTCAAAGTCGTTTGGTGTGCGGTGTCTAAAGAATTTAAGACCAGCTGTTGCCAGTCGTCCTCACAAAGATTTTTTTAAATAAATTTTGTGACTGCCGGCGATTAACTGAACCTGTTTCCTAATTTGTAGGCCTATTAATTAAAATAACGAATTAACAAATAAAAAAAAAATCACAAACATGACTTTTCTGAATAAAATAATTTTATAGCCTACACTTTAGTTATATCTAATTTGGCATTTTCAGTTAACATAGGCCTGTTACATTCTTCTTATTAGCCTATTAGGCCTATTATTATTAAGTTACTTTTATTATTAAATTCATGATTACAAATAGCCTAATTTGCCCCGCAATAATTTCATAGCGCATCACCGCATAACTGACGCGCTGCGGGGATAATAAAGATTAGGCTATCTTATTCCTCATTGAAATTGTTTTTAAAAAGGTCTTTCAAAACAGGTTTAATATACAATGAATTATAGGCCTATAATTAAAATGATTGACACTGCAATCATCAATGAAAAAGCTTTATTTCAAGCTTCCGACCAACTGTTTAACACGAAATACGTTTCTTATTTATGTATTTTTTTCCCACTAGCCTATGTTCGGGCCACAAGAGAAATATTAAGGGAGTAGGCCTACATTAAAACATTTAGCTATATACCGTTATCAGCATATGAAGGAGATTCGTTTCTCGTCGTCTCTGAGAGAATATGCGCCGTTAATGCAGTGTCAGATGCCGAAAGCGCCGTCAGTTTTTACTTTCACTTTCTAGTGAATTGACTGAGATTAAGATTCACCGCATAACTCTTGCCCAAAGTTTGCAGGTTGATTGTGTGATATCCATTGGCTCGCCTTCCTGGTTTAAAACAAATATTTACAATATTGCAACGTATCCAGCTCCCCAACCCACCAACACTTGAGTTCGCTGTTGGGGGCCACATGTGCGCTACGCCACTGGACCCCGTCCGTTAGTTAGCCTAGTGCCCGCTCACTTTTGCCCAGGCCCGCCCAAAAATAAAATTCTGGCTATGCCACTGGTCTAGACGGAACCCCTGCCTCTTGGATGGCTTTGGTTCTTTCTCTGGGACAGAAACTCAGACCGGCTCTCCACTGTCCCTCTGTTTACTGTGTCGCCATGGCAGCAGGAGGGACAACTCCAGGACATGATATGGCTGTTTATAGACTGGACGGTCTGCAGGGACTAGATTGCTAGCAGAAGGATGACATCCAGGATGGCACGATTATCCTATGCCCTTACGGAGACAATGTGACTCCCATTGAGAACATAGTCTGATGAAAACATTAGAAGTGATAGAATTTATTTATGCACTATTCCACAGAGAAAGAAAGGACAAAGACTTTAAAATCAATGATTGCTTTGACTTTTTGGAGAGTCTAATCAGACCCTTTTTGTTTATTAATCAATGGGTGGACATGTTGATATAAGCAGCAGCAATGGTTTAGGACTTGTCATTCCTTTATATAATTCAGTGACGTTATATTCTTTCTATTCTTAACCAATGATATTAGAGCAATTCAGTTTTTATCCAATCAGGATCCATCAACACTCTGGCACCAAACATAATGTTCAGTCAACAATCAGGTTTAATTTACTGAACATATCACAGTGTTCTGTACTTTATAAACATTTGTTCCTGAATCGTGCATTATTAAATATAACAAATATCCATGTCATTACATAAATTACATGTGGTAAAGCTATGCACCAGGAACAGCACAGTTTACTTCAGATTCACTTCTGATCAGCTAGTGCTTAAGAACGGAAGACTGTCTGCCAACTCTTAACTAAACCACAATGAAGATCTCTGGTAGTCTTGATGGTTCGCAGATCCAGATTAAGTCCAGTACCACCATATGCATCTCTTAAACCAGAGCAGCATGTTGTTAATATGTTCTCATACTGGTACAATATTACATTTGCACTGATGAGCAGTTCTTTATGAAACAGCATGCGCAGGATGTTACTGGTACATTAAGCAAATTGACAGACACAAAGACTGCATAAATCCATTAGGTATAATATTGCCTAAATTACATATATTATTGGTTCATGTTTCTACTGACTGACACATTTACATTTCTTGCTTTACTGACTGGAATAAAACTGTTAGTCATAGTCTCACAGGAAAATTGAAACGCTGCATATTTTAAATTGAACATTTGAATACGAGTGTAATCACTGTGCCGAACAGATCAAAGACATAGAAAGTGAGCAATTAACAATATATTAAGTATATCATAATGAAAAACGTTTGCTGAATGATCAAATAAACAAAAATAGATTTGTACGTACATTTCCTCACTCAAATTGAACCAATCGGAAGGCAACATATACAAAATACATGGCTGCCAATAGCAGATTAGTAATTATGACATCATGTGCTCCTCATTTTTGGCCATAAATAGATTACAGTGTGTAAACCAAAAGTGATGTGCAAGGACACAGAAATATTTATTATAGGCAGTTGAGACATTAATATGAGTCCGTTTACTACAGTTAATATGGCCATTTTGCCAAAATGCTTTTTGTTAGGGATATTGCAATCTCAAAAACGTTATCTCTTTAGATTGAAAAATATCAAAAATATTTTTCTCTTATCTGTAAAATCCTTCAAATGTTCAAAGGAATGTCTGGAGGAAAAACATAGTGCCTTAGAAAACCGGAGGTCATTCTTCTGAACCAGAAAGTTAATAACATACTGAAAAGATACGTGTTGGCAGGAATGGTCATCTGTAATATCCACTGCCTGACACAAACATGACACTGCAATACTGTTCAGTCTATACAATCTAGATCAGATCAGACATCCCGTCCAGTGTACAAGAGGCACCAGTAGATCATTCCTCACCTACTGTATTTCATCCTTCCAATGAAAGAAAATGTGCCTCTTAATAAAGTACAAATAAATAGGGCACTTGATTACTCGTTATGTTGAAATTCATCAGCTTAAGTGACGTGACATGTGACATGTGGCCAAGTATGGTGACCCATACTCGGAATTAGTGCTCTGCATTTACCCATCCAAGTGCACACACACAGCAGTGAACACACACCCGGAGCAATGGGCAGCCATTTTATGCTGCGGCGCCCGGGGAGCAGTTGGGGGTTCGGTGCCTTGCTCAGGGGCACCTCAGTCGTGGTATTGAAGGTGGGAGAGAGTGCTGTACATTCACTCCCCCCACCTACATTCCCTGCCGGTACGAGACTCGAACCCACAACCTTTGGGTTATGAGTCCGACTCTCTAACCATTAGGCCACAACTTCCCCTTCCCTTAACGAGAAGGCAAGCAAACTGATTTCTTTCAACTATGAGGAAAAATGTAGGCAACCAAATGTTTTAAAGCATTTACTGAAATTCCTAATTAATGTAATGCTTTCAGAATTTAATTATCAGCATATTTGAACCAAATGACATAAACAGTGTAATAATAACACCTCGAAGGCCATTGGCCTTTCATCAGTTTCATCACTTTCCACAGGTTGATGACTGGAACATGTCATGCTAATTCCAGCAGGTAGCTGTAGGTGACATTGTTCAGCTCTCCTCAGTAGATGTAGGACCATCAGAGATGTGTACTTGAAAAGTCCACTTATAGCCGATTCGCATAGTTCCCAGGAAAGGTTCCAAAAAACTTTGTTCTCCTGGATGTTCCTAAAATATTAAATATGGAATGAGGCCAACTTTGTATGGTAAAAAATATCATATAGTATATATGGTAAAGTATATATTTTTGTACAAATCCATCAATATATTTATCTCTCCAAACATCCATGGGCTGTTTGAACCATGACAGTGTTGACAGAATTTTGTTTGGTTGGAGAATAGCACCAGCTAGTGGCAAATAAATGAACATCACTAAAACACTCCTTGTGTAGTAACCAGCAACCTGATGAAAATGGAGTTTACAGTCTTACCCACAAACCATCCATCATCACACTTCTCCATGACGTCAACAACATCACCCTCTTTCAGTTCCAGCTCATCTTCATTTCGTGGCATGTAGTTATACAGGGCTTGGAATCTGCGAGAGGAAAGGCTCTTTAAGTGTGCTTTCTATATTAGGTTATATTACAGAATTGGGTCTTGTAATACTGACCAATTCCCACAATGGAATAATGTTAGCATAAAACAATAATCTTTAAGACTTGAAATACTTACGGTTCCCCTGCACCTTGAAGCGGATCATGAACATATGCTTGTCTTTGGAACTGAAAAGAGAGAAAACAGGAAAGGCCATTTAAACATTTCCATCTCTCTTTCTGCTGTATGTCCGTCTGATACTGAGAGTTCCACTGTGCTCGTGGAGAACCACTGATGCAAAGCCTGAGGCCAGACCTGGATCAGCTGTGTATCTGAACTATTTACATGATCAGACCTGCCTAAATGTGTTTCAAAACTGATTTTAAAAAAGGAATTGCACTTTTTTTTCAAATACGTGTGAGATCCAGGACCACCGGAGCTCAAGTTATGGGTTTCTAAGCCATCAAACAACACATTTTCTAAAACATATCTGATTGGTGGACTTAGAAACAGTCGGGAAATGCCTTAAATCCTGAAAACAAGGACTGTACTCCACTTGTTTGGAAGGAAATGTGGGGTATAGGCCGCTTGCCTGGCCCTGGGGGAGTACACCTTGTTTAAGCTGTGTACACAGGAAAGATCATTGGGACAGTCCCATGAGTAATCCAGACACTCCAAACACTCATTATGCATTGCTTAAACCAATACTGCATGAACAAGCCAATCTTCTCAGCTGCTTTGAGCCCCCCCCCCAAAAAAAACAAAGACTACAGAAATCCACTATTTCTGATCTAGGAAGTCATGGACATGCAGGAAAATCACTTCCAGCATGCAGATCAAACAAAATGTTATCACTCTACAGTGATGTTAGGAATTAAATGTTATTTTCTCAACCACAAAATGCTCACAGACAGACAAGGCCATGGTGTTAAGAGTATCCCTTATTCACTGACTCAGCATTCCTCCATACTTTACTGATGGAATGATATTGCGTACGGAAGCATCACGTGACCATACGCTGACACAAATATATGCCAGTATAGTATCATTCCTAATATCATTATATCCAGCTATAGCAGCAAAAATGGAAAGAACTGCACTCAAAACAGTGAATTCCCAGGTCAAATATAGTGAATGACATTATGCTTTGTGCAGGGATACATTGAAAAGAGAGAAAACTGAATTTCCCTTGAGTCAGCTGTGCCATTTCCACACAAGGTGCACATACTCCCTACCCTATGAGATGGCGAAAAGTTTTGACCTCTAACAGGCGAGCCGCAGGACCTCCTAGACATCACAGGGCTACGAGGGGGCTTACCAACAACCACAACATCACGCCTTAACACAGACTGAAAGAACCAGAGCCGAGAGAAGCTGACATGAATGTTATGTGCAGTCATATATAAAAACATTTTACAAAAGTATACACTACCATTCAAAAGTTTGGAGTCAGTATGTTATTTTTTTTTTAAGAAATTAATACTTTTATTCAGCAAGGATGCATTAAATTGATCAAAAGTGACATAAAACACTCCTTGTGTAGTAACCAGCAACCTGATGAAAATGGAGTTTACAGTCTTACCCACAAACCATCCATCATCACACTTCTCCATGACGTCAACAACATCACCCTCTTTCAGTTCCAGCTCATCTTCATTTCGTGGCATGTAGTTATACAGGGCTTGGAATCTGCGAGAGGAAAGGCTCTTTAAGTGTGCTTTCTATATTAGGTTATATTACAGAATTGGGTCTTGTAATACTGACCAATTCCCACAATGGAATAATGTTAGCATAAAACAATAATCTTTAAGACTTGAAATACTTACGGTTCCCCTGCACCTTGAAGCGGATCATGAACATATGCTTGTCTTTGGGACTGAAAAGAGAGAAAACAGGAAAGGCCATTTAAATGTTTCCATCTCTCATTCTGCTGTATGTCCATCTGATACTGAGAGTTCAACTGTGCTCGTGACGAACCATTGATGCAAAGCCTGAGGCCAGACCTGGATCAGCTGTGTATCTGAACTATTTACATGATCAGACCTGCCTAAATGTGTTTCAAAACTGATTTTAAAAAAGGAATTGCACTTTTTTTTCAAATACGTGTGAGATCCAGGACCACCGGAGCTCAAGTTATGGGTTTCTAAGCCATCAAACAACACATTTTCTAAAACATATCTGATTGGTGGACTTAGAAACAGTCGGGAAATGCCTTAAATCCTGAAAACAAGGACTGTACTCCACTTGTTTGGAAGGAAATGTGGGGTATAGGCCGCTTGCCTGGCCCTGGGGGAGTACACCTTGTTTAAGCTGTGTACACAGGAAAGATCATTGGGACAGTCCCATGAGTAATCCAGACACTCCAAACACTCATTATGCATTGCTTAAACCAATACTGCATGAACAAGCCAATCTTCTCAGCTGCTTTGAGCCCCCCCCCCAAAAAAAACAAAGACTACAGAAATCCACTATTTCTGATCTAGGAAGTCATGGACATGCAGGAAAATCACTTCCAGCATGCAGATCAAACAAAATGTTATCACTCTACAGTGATGTTAGGAATTAAATGTTATTTTCTCAACCACAAAATGCTCACAGACAGACAAGGCCATGGTGTTAAGAGTATCCCTTATTCACTGACTCAGCATTCCTCCATACTTTACTGATGGAATGATATTGCGTACGGAAGCATCACGTGACCATACGCTGACACAAATATATGCCAGTATAGTATCATTCCTAATATCATTATATCCAGCTATAGCAGCAAAAATGGAAAGAACTGCACTCAAAACAGTGAATTCCCAGGTCAAATATAGTGAATGACATTATGCTTTGTGCAGGGATACATTGAAAAGAGAGAAAACTGAATTTCCCTTGAGTCAGCTGTGCCATTTCCACACAAGGTGCACATACTCCCTACCCTATGAGATGGCGAAAAGTTTTGACCTCTAACAGGCGAGCCGCAGGACCTCCTAGACATCACAGGGCTACGAGGGGGCTTACCAACAACCACAACATCACGCCTTAACACAGACTGAAAGAACCAGAGCCAGGAGAAGATGACATGAATGTTATGTGCAGTCATATATAAACAAAATTTACAAACACTGCTGTTCAAAAGAGTGGGGTCAGTACGTTATTTTTTAAAAAGAAACTAATTCTTTTATTCAGCAAGGGTGCATTAAATTGATCAAAAGTAAAAATGACAGTAAAGAGTTAAACATTGTTACAAAAAATTTGAACGTTAAATAAATGCTGTTCTTTTGAACTTTCTATTCACCAAAGTATCCTGAAAAAATGTATCAACGTAAAAAATGTATTAAAATGTAAAAAACGTTTTCGACATTGCAAATCAGCATATTAGAATGATTTCTGAAGGATCATGTGACACTGAAGACTAGAGTAATGATGCTGAAAATTCTGATGATCTAAAATTTTAAAATATATTAAAACAGAAAATTGCTCCTTTAAATTGTAATGATATTTTACAATATCACTGTTCTTACTGTTTCTGATCAAATAAAATATAGCCTTGGTGAACATACAGTAACAGAAAATCTTACCAAATCTGAATTTTGAATGGTAGGGTAATAATTGATACAAAAAAGGGTTAACATGAGGGAGTGAATATTCTTTATACGTTTTACTCATGGACAGAATTGTGCCTGTTTCTTTTTGGTCTAAATGTCTCATTATTTACCCAAGCATCCGTTGTGAGCGGTCTTTGTTTGTTCCCATGCCAGTGTACAGAACTAATAGGGCAAGGCCCATAAAGCTAATTTAAAGGATCCTAGGATTGTGGGTAGTGAATTTAAAAATGTTGGTTGGTGGGGGTTGGGTGATTTAAATATGTCTATGACTTACTAATAATTAATGACTCTAGCTCCCCGTATAACTGTAATAATTTACTGTATGTCAGACATATGAACTACATTGTTCCGTGTTTCATTTATGAAGCGTGCACACTGTGGTGCAATAAATCTCTCATGGAAATGCAGAGATGATGAACGTCAAGTTAACTTTAATAGGGAATGTTATGAAGTGGTAAGACTAGGGGGAAGGGTGGAGGAGGATGAGCGCTAGTACAGTCACTAACAAGCACCTTGTCTTTACCTTGACCTTTGGGGAGCGGAGGTCCTGTCGAGAGAACAGTTTTGCAGAGGGAGGGGGCGACTGTGAAACCCCGGGCAGTGGAGGGGTGGAGCGTGGGGAAGGGGGAGAGTATTTAGCCGATGAGGGCAGTGTGAACAGCAATGACATCTGTGAGGACAGGGGAGAGAGACGTGGAGAGGCATTCTGGGAAACTTCACCCTGCTGGTGTGGAGATGAAAACAGTTATTCATGCCAAAGACATATGTTCATCATCCTCTACAGATGCTTCAGAATTTAAAGGTGAAGTGTGTAATTTTTTGTGCCGTTAACTTCACCAAACAGAATTGCAAAAATTAGTGATGCATTGGAATTTTGGAAACTGAAAATATTCACAGTCAAAATGCAGCATCAACCCGCATTTGTTTCAGTCAAAATGAAAATTCATTTTCAGCTGAGGTGGACGATAGTGCTGGATTGGCAATATTGATTTCTCCTTTTTAACCAATCTCCATTTTGATGAGCCAAGATCTTTTTAGTCTACGCTGTTTTCTTTTTGTTGATGATGACTAAACAAAACTTCACTAAACATTATTTGTAGTGCACCCACCAACCAATATTCACAATAAGATTCTGAGTGGAAAGACATAAATAAAGAAGCTTCAAAACAATGTCACATAACATTACATTTACCCCAGGAAAGCCATTCAATGTCAATAGCTTGTTAGTAAGCCAGAAAGAAATAACTCTAGAGAGGCGCATTTAGGCTAAATATATGCACAATATTATATATTCATTTTACTTTTACTTAACCTGTTGTCTTTATTTAATGAATAAATCTGTGATAAAAAAAAAAAAGAAACAAGTTTTTATTACAGCCACATCTGATAATAAATGTAATTAATTAATTGATTATTAAACTTTATTTTCAGTTTCATTTTTTGACTAAACTTTTAATTCTTTTAATTTTAATTTTGAGCAAAAATGACCAATGAAAATAAAAACCTAAGTACTTTGCCCATTTTCTATAGTTTGCTCCAAAAATACGGAATTTAATATTTCGTAATATAAAACAATTACACACTTCTCCTGTAAGGAAATCTATTTTGGCTGTTAATTTGGGCAGTACAACCACACAATGAGCACTACCTCAATATCTGACCCCTCACTATGGGCAGGTTGGACTGGAGTAAATGTATTTGATGTCAATGGTTCATTTAAGAAGCTGCTGTCTTCATTCGGCTCCTCCTCTATAAACAGACTGGGAAGCTTTTTTGTTATATCTGGTTCCTGGCGATAAAATCCCTCCTCTTCTTTGAACGTGCCCTTTGATTGGCTGGCCTTAATAATTGACACCAACTCCTCACACAGATCATCCTCGTTGTCTTTAGGTGGAAGGATGTCCAATGGGGATTCGTGTGCCTCAAAAACAGCCAAGTCAATAGGGCTGCACAGTTTAGCGGGGCCTGTCTCGCCTGGTTTGTGGAGGTCTTTGCGATCTGAGAACAACTGCAGTTCTTTCTCGGCTAAATCTGCTTTTTGGTTGGAGAGGATCTCTATGACACTGCTAGACCTGGGGCTAGAGTCAAATATGGGTGAGGTGGGCGAAGGAGTGAAGGAGGCGGAGGTGAGGTAAGGTTGAGGTGATGGGCTCGGATCGGGGGACATGTAGGACTTTGGGGAGGTGATGGGAATGAAGTGACCCTCTTTGAGCGCAGGAGTGAGGGCTGGAGAGCGGCCCAGCATGGAGGAGGCAGGAGAAGGGGAGATGGCAAAATCCAATACTTCATAGTATGGCTGGAAATTGGAAGGGAAGGGAGGAGGTGTGGGGGCAGGGGTTCCTGAAGGAGACAGACCCAGAGTGAGGGTCAACCACTCGCTGGTGATAGCCTGAAGGTGTGCGGCTCTTTGTGAACTGGGAGAGGATGAGGAGAGTGGACGGACAGATGGGGATGAAGAGTTGTAGAGGGTACAAGCAGAGGATGGCTTAAGAGAGGAAGAAATAGAAAGTGATAGTGTTTATATACACTGGAAATTAAGAGAACTGATGGAAAAGATAATAAAAGTGACAGGAGGATAGATGAAAAAAGCATTCTGCAGAGTTACAAGAAAATCCCACCTAGAAAACCATGGTACAAAAACAACACTTTTTATTCAGTAAATCTTGACTAATTCCAGATGATTTAAGCAGTTTATAGCTACAGTGTGGGGTTTGGATTCTGTTATGCGTAGATTAATTACTATTTGGATGTATACAGAATCCCAACCATCATGTAAATAAGACTTCTTTATTTTCAGTTTCATTTTTTGACTAAACTTTTAATTCTTTTCATTTTAATTTTTAGCAAAAATAATGACCAATGAAAATAAAAACCTAAGTACTTTGCCCATTTTCTATAGTTTGCTCCAAAAATACGGAATTTAATATTTCGTAATATAAAACAATTACACACTTCTCCTGTAAGGAAATCTATTTTGGCTGTTAATTTGGGCAGTACAACCACACAATGAGCACTACCTCAATATCTGACCCCTCACTATGGGCAGGTTGGACTGGAGTAAATGTATTTGATGTCAATGGTTCATTTAAGAAGCTGCTGTCTTCATTCGGCTCCTCCTCTATAAACAGACTGGGAAGCTTTTTTGTTATATCTGGTTCCTGGCGATAAAATCCCTCCTCTTCTTTGAACGTGCCCTTTGATTGGCTGGCCTTAATAATTGACACCAACTCCTCACACAGATCATCCTCGTTGTCTTTAGGTGGAAGGATGTCCAATGGGGATTCGTGTGCCTCAAAAACAGCCAAGTCAATAGGGCTGCACAGTTTAGCGGGGCCTGTCTCGCCTGGTTTGTGGAGGTCTTTGCGATCTGAGAACAACTGCAGTTCTTTCTCGGCTAAATCTGCTTTTTGGTTGGAGAGGATCTCTATGACACTGCTAGACCTGGGGCTAGAGTCAAATATGGGTGAGGTGGGCGAAGGAGTGAAGGAGGCGGAGGTGAGGTAAGGTTGAGGTGATGGGCTCGGATCGGGGGACATGTAGGACTTTGGGGAGGTGATGGGAATGAAGTGACCCTCTTTGAGCGCAGGAGTGAGGGCTGGAGAGCGGCCCAGCATGGAGGAGGCAGGAGAAGGGGAGATGGCAAAATCCAATACTTCATAGTATGGCTGGAAATTGGAAGGGAAGGGAGGAGGTGTGGGGGCAGGGGTTCCTGAAGGAGACAGACCCAGAGTGAGGGTCAACCACTCGCTGGTGATAGCCTGAAGGTGTGCGGCTCTTTGTGAACTGGGAGAGGATGAGGAGAGTGGACGGACAGATGGGGATGAAGAGTTGTAGAGGGTACAAGCAGAGGATGGCTTAAGAGAGGAAGAAATAGAAAGTGATAGTGTTTATATACACTGGAAATTAAGAGAACTGATGGAAAAGATAATAAAAGTCACAGGAGGATAGATGAAAAAAGTATTCTGCAGAGTTACAAGAAAATCCCACCTAGAAAACCATGGTACAAAAACAACACTTTTTATTCAGTAAATCTTGACTAATTCCAGATGATTTAAGCAGTTTATAGCTACAGTGTGGGGTTTGGATTCTGTTATGCGTAGATTAATTACTATTTGGATGTATACAGAATCCCAACCATCATGTAAATAAGACTTCACATAATTTATGGCCATTATCAAAGGAAATTCCTAGAAAGCACTTCATTTTCCGTAGCTCTGCTACACAGCAGAAACGCTGTCATTGTGAACGCTTTATGCAGTCACATATTCAAATTATTGTAAAGGCTTTGCAGATGCAGTATGTGGGAAAACAGGCCTAAGACAGAAGACATGAGCTACAAGGAAGGATATGCCATAATGAATCCTTTTTAGAGCACACTAGCTGTCTGTATTGATTTGTGAGGTGGAAACAACAACAAGGCCACTAAGAGGTCATCTATAAACCAGAGATAGAAGTATCCTGTCCTCATAATATGAGCCTTCCACATCTACCCGGGGGCTTTTCAAGAACTTTTTTCTCTTGCGAAAGTTGAAATGAAAAGATATTGGACAAAAATTGCCTAGTAGGACATTTTCTGGACGATTGTGTGTATTGTGAATTTACATTGTCTCGAAAATGTTTTTATCCTTAAGCCATGTTTAAAAATGAATGAATCTTCGACTAATGTTTAGCAACCAAAAAGTGTCCAAATACGTAATTTTACTAGTACACTACTGTTCATGTTTGCGGTCAGACTTTCATATTGTTACAAAAGATTAATATTTCCTTTGAACTTTCTATTCCCAAAAAATATATATTAAGCACAACTGTTTTCAACATTGAACTTTTACCAACCTAAAAAATCTTACCAGCTCCAGTGCCTAAAAAAACTTGCTTAAAAATGTGCTTGTGCTATTGTTTTTTTAAATTAATGACATTGGTTTGATATTTTGTTATCTAATGCAATAATATTCATCTTTTTAAGTGTGGCTCAAGTGTCCAAATTCTTTATGGGGTCAATGTATGTACTGTAGCTCAAAGTTAAAATGTGTTTGCTATAATAAGAAATGATACCAGTCCAGTTCAGTCATATTAGTTCACCTTCACAGAAACTTCCCTTTCAGTAACAGCAGGAGCTGAGCAGCACATGTATAGCACAGCAGGTCATGTCCATGTTTTAATTAGCTATACTGGATAATGGCAGGACGTGTGATTAATCTGATCTAATCCTGCTGGACTCATCTCGAGTGAGCGAAGGAATAAGCCTTTACTTCTTTGTTCTTTAGATGGAATTTACAACTCAAGGGCATTTAATCTGAATTCAGGCTTATCTTACACAACTAGCCAAAGGTAATCTAAAGATGACAGAGGTGCTCTATTTTGGCACTGGGACAGTTGCCATCTGAGAAAGTTTTAATTTTATACTTGCCACCTTGTTGGCACTGATAGTACTGTACATGAGCTATGGCAATATGAGTAACATGATATGAATGAGAGGCTTTAGTGCCTCTGATGCCACCGTTTGTCGGCACGGATCGTGTATTTAAAGTATAAATCAGTATTTACCCAGATAAGATTATACAGTCACTGGATCAAAGTATATTTTGTGGATGTATGTTACCTGAAATTCAGATATCTGTAGTCACCATGATATAAACCTCATGAGTAATATGAGATGTGTTTTAGACATTTTAGGTACATTTTAAGTGGAATTGCAGATGAAAACATACCTTAATGTTCAGTCTGTCACTGGAGTAGCTGGTGGGTATACTGGGCCCAGGAGGTTGACCGGTACTTTGTACTGAAGTCTTCTTAACGATGTCCACATATGACACAGGAAAAATCCCTTGTTTGTTTGTACATGGGAGTTTGCCCTCGAACCAGTTCTTATCCACCTGCCGCAACAGAACAACACGCTCACCCTGGAAGACACCAACACAAGATATTAGGTGGTATATTTGGTGGATCGAAACCAAAATTTCAGTGCAAAATGACAATCATAATCAATTATAATGTATTTGATGTTTAATATGCAACTATATGGAGAAGTCGTTAATGGCTGAGGCAAAACTTTTTAAAGGTGTTTAATGTCTTGTTGCTTTATTTCTTTTCAAGAGTTCATTAGAACACTAGCATTCAGTAAAAAGTGAGAATTATTTAGCAAAAGACATGCTCTTAAGTGGTAAGAGACATTAAGAAGTGGATTAATGAGCACATGCTGAAACTAAAAGATATTTATGACAGCAGTACTAAGAAAATGCTTACTTTTCTTAATGAAAGTTCCACATTAGTATCAGCATTAAAGTTGTAGCGGGCAATTGCTTCTCCAATTTCTTTGCTTTGGGCTGGTGGTGGAGGCCTCACTGGCTGATGTCTCTCTGAAGGAGGGATTTTCTGTGAAGAGACAGAAGTTAAAAGAGACATTAGAGACTTCAGACTTCAGAAGATAAATTAAATCATAATGATATTATACATACATATATATATATATATATATCCAATAAGCTAAACCAGACTATCTTTTAAAGGGAAAGTTCACCCAAAAATAATCTGACCTGTCATTAATTACTCAGCCTCATGTCATTCCAAACCCGTAAGACCTTCGTTCATCTTCAGAACACAAATTTAAGATATTTTTGATGAAATCCAAGAGCTCTCTGACCCTGCATAGACGGCAACGGAACTACCACATTCAAAGCCCAGAAACATAGTAAGGACATCATTAAAATAGTCCATGTGACATCAGTGGTTAAACCTTAAGTTTATTAAGCTATGAGAATAATTTTTGTACACAAATAAAACAAAAATAATAACTTTATTCAACAATTTCTTCTCTTCAGTGTCAGTCTTCGATGCACGTTCACGAGAGCATCATGACGCACGTGTGTGCATTCCTCTGCTTGCAAACAAGGCGCAGCGCATCCGGGTTCTACATCAGAACTCGGGCTCCTGTGTCAGCAGCACCACATGCATGCGTGGTACTCTTGATGGACTATTTTAATGATGTCCTTACTACCTTTCTAGGCCTCGAACTTGGTAGTTCCGTTGCTGTCTATGCAGGGTCAGAAAGCTCTCGGATTTCATCAAAAATATCTCAATTTGTGTTCCGAAGATGAACATCAGTTAATGACAGAATTTTCATTTTTGGGTGAACTATACCTTTAAAGTACACACCTCCACATATGAGATGGGGAAGATGCCCATGTGTCCACGGTGTTCTCCTTCATACTGAAATCCAAGAGCTCTCTGACCCTGCATAGACGGCAACGGAACTACCACATTCAAAGCCCAGAAACATAGTAAGGACATCATTAAAATAGTCCATGTGACATCAGTGGTTAAACCTTAAGTTTATTAAGCTATGAGAATAATTTTTGTACACAAATAAAACAAAAATAATAACTTTATTCAACAATTTCTTCTCTTCAGTGTCAGTCTTCGATGCACGTTCACGAGAGCATCATGACGCACGTGTGTGCATTCCTCTGCTTGCAAACAAGGCGCAGCGCATCCGGGTTCTACATCAGAACTCGGGCTCCTGTGTCAGCAGCACCACATGCATGCGTGGTACTCTTGATGGACTATTTTAATGATGTCCTTACTACCTTTCTAGGCCTCGAACTTGGTAGTTCCGTTGCTGTCTATGCAGGGTCAGAAAGCTCTCGGATTTCATCAAAAATATCTCAATTTGTGTTCCGAAGATGAACATCAGTTAATGACAGAATTTTCATTTTTGGGTGAACTATACCTTTAAAGTACACACCTCCACATATGAGATGGGGAAGATGCCCATGTGTCCACGGTGTTCTCCTTCATACCAGTTATTATCTATCTGCCGAGTGATGTATACCGTCTCTCCTTTCTTAAACGTCAGCTCTCTGGAAGGAAATAAAAATCAAGTTAACTATATTCCACATGGGGAAATTATGCACAGGAAAGACATAAATAATACATGAAAATGTACTGACTGATTGTAGCACATCAAATGCAGTAAAAACAGAAACTGGTGACATGGTTTGCAAGTTGTTCTTACTTTGCTGTCTGTGCTTTGAAGTCATATATTGCTCTGGCTGGCAGTTTCTGTCAAGTGAACGAAGCAGAGAAATCGAACTTTATTACATGCTGGCATGAGGTGGGTTTATTTGCAGTTTGATCAAAGCTCAGATAAATTATTTGTGATTCTACTAAAATTTTGCAGGAACATATTACAAAGTGATGCATATTCCCTACCTCTCTGACATCGGGGGTTTGTCTCCTGCTCTGTGGTGTGCGGCGGTCAATGTCAGGGTATGAGTATTCTCTGGATGTGTCCTGATCTAGAAAGAACAGAGAGGTAAAAGGATTCAAAGACAAGCCTCACAAAGAACCAACACTATGACCGTACAGTACATGCGTGGGAACAAGCAATAGCAAAGGAAACAATGATTTGGGGCTTGATGAGAGAAATGCAGACAAAATAAAAAGAAAACAAGAAAAAGTAAATACAAATATATATTTTATTGACCAATGAAAAGTAAATAATGTAAATAAAAATATATACATTTTTTTGTCCATAATAATGAAGTAAGCTTCCATGAATCATGTCATAAGTTGTTACACCCATCCTCTAGACTCATATCCCCAGTATAGATCATGTGTATTTATACTAGAACCGCAAATGGTTAGCTGGCATCTGTGCCAACTGTGGGCAAGCCCCCTTGCTCTGAACGGTCTTCCTTTATAAACACTGTGCACTGTGCAAAAGTATACAGTGTCGCTTTTCTTTATGATAAAAAAAAAAAAATCATAAAACCAACCTTTTCCAAAAACAAATTACAAAAATTTTAGGTACTGAGGCTGATCTCATCATCTATGTCAGGTTTGACAGAGTGAACTGTGTTAACATACAGAGAGTATGTTTCTTCCCAAGCCAATAAAATCTCAAATCTGTTTTTAGATCGCATGCTTCAGCTGCTCAAGTCATCGGTCCAATGCTATTTATATAGAGTGAAACTTTACAAAGTTATATTTCTTTTGTGGCAAGCCCAAACACGAACTTGTGTTCCTCTAGTGTTCTGATTCCCAGAGAATGTATGAACCTAATAAAACATATACCTTCAAGCGTCATTTATGATTTATGCCAAATACAGCAATGTTTTGTAAATGGAGTAGGGAAATAACTCTAAATAAATGTTTGATCAAAGAGAAAGTAAACAAAAATACAATGTGATAAAATGAGAAAATGAAAGACATAGGGACAAAATCAAAAATAAAAACTAGATAAGGCAGAGGATGTGGGTATGAGTCGTGCTCTCTGATGTTCCTTGCAACAATTCCTTCCTCTAAGCCAGGGGTGTCCAATCCTGCTCCTGGAGGGCCACTGTCCTGCAAAGTTTAGCTCTAACCCCAGTTAAACACACCTGAACCAGCTAATCAAGATCTTCAGGCTTACTCGAAACTTGCAAGCAACTTGGAGCTAAAAACTAAAGCACTGGTTCTCAACTCCAGTACTGGGGACCTGCACATTTAGTATGTCTTCCTTATTTAATGCAGATCATCAGCTCGTTAAGAGGGAGCTCCATGAACTGAACTGAGTATGTCAGATGAGAGAGACATACAAAATGTACAGAGCAGTGGATCCCCGGGACCGAAGTTGAGAACTTCTGCGCTAAAGGATGTTGGCCTTCCAGGAGTAGGTTTGAACACCCTTGCTCTAAGCAAGCACATTCACAAACACAGATGGAACATAGCAATGGTGGAGGAGCAGAGCTCAAACACAGGGGACAGAATGGGATTTGGGAAACCAGAGATGGATGAGTAGAGTCCACCTTGATAGCAGCATTCAAAGTTGTGTTTTCTCTGGTTGTTGTTGCTGTCTATATGGTTGTGAGAGGCACTATGGGACAGGCGTGAGTACTCGGATTGGTGAGTGTCCGGGCTGGGCATGCCGTCAGGCTGTGGGTGGTAAGAGCGAGGCTGAACTGTAGGGCTGCTTCTCCCCAGCACGTGCAGGGATGAATTCCTCTCAGGAATGTCGGGAAGCAACTCCACCAGCAACCTATGAAGGATGTTGTTGTCTGGCAGGTTACCCATGTGCTTCTCAGTGTGGATGTGGTCGTAGATGTCTTTCAGGGCCGAATCTAGAGCCTCATACATACAGCTCTTGGAGTTTGGCACTCGGGAACAACTCAAAGGTGATAGGTTCTTCCGGCGGAAAGGCACTGGGCTGACCAGGAAGGCGAGCTTGCTGAGGCCGAACTCAGATTCTTCTACCCGCAAATGTTGCCTCCGGTCCTGCTTGGCCCTCTCGTGCTTGATCATAGTGGTGAAGCGCGTATAGGAAGCTGGACAGCGGCCCTTGCAGGAGCTCCCAAGCTGCCTGTGATAATGATGGTGGTGCCCGGATCCGCAGAAGCTCTCGGAGGAGGCAAATGAACACACGTCGAACTCCTTCTCGCTACAGAAGGATGAGCCCTCAATCTGGATGAAGTCGCTAAGGTCGGACACTACAGCATCATGCTCAATGTCTGAGTAGTCGTGTTGCATGGAAGAGTTTTGTAATTGGTCACTGGTGACTTGAATGTGGATTGGCACATGGGTGTTTATCTTGGGGTATTGAGGCCGTCCTTCAGGAGGATTTCTGGCTGGTGGTTCTTCATCCAGTAATGACTCAATAGAGAGGCTACGCTTGGGGCCACTGGCCCTCCTACAAGAACCCCTGATCGGGCACTCGTCCCAAAGATTTGGCATGGATTTGGACTTCTGGATCAGACTCTCAAATTCAGAAATCCTGTTGTGCACCATGTCCCTAGGCACCTCTTCATTACAGCCCTTGTTGCCCGTGCGTCTGTCCTTTCGCTGTTTGCTCTCATACTTATGGATCCTGGCTTTGACCGAGCATATCACCGTAGAGTTTATCAGCTCTTGCCGGTTGATGTGATGCATCTTTTTGTAGAGTTTGAGGAAGCCTGGTGCATCGTGGGCCGAGCGGTGCCTTGTCCTCTCCCTATGATCCTCAGACTCTTGGGCGTCACTGCACTGTGATGCCTCTAGTTCGCCGTTGTGCAACAAGGAGCCGGCGCTTTCCGAACGGGTCTGCACTTCCCTTCCCCTCCCATCAGAGAGAAGGTCATCACAACTCCAGGATTTCAGCTTACACGTGGTCTCCTCTGAGATCATCCAATCTTCTGGGTGCTCTTGGGCTGTTTTCCAGCCTTCAGGGAGGCTGGAGAAGCCTTCTGAGACAGCTGGGACAGCCATGAAACTGTCCTCATTTTGCCCTTTCTTTTGATATGTGGATTCTGAGGTAGCATGGTTTGGACTTTGACCATTTAAATGTGCTGTGTGCATATTGCTCACATCCCCACCTTAGATATCCACCACAAGCAGCATGGTAAAAAAAGAGACATGAGAAGACATTAAAAGGTAACTGACCCACGGGAGAGAAAAGTAAGGATGTTTATACTACAACCTGGAGGAAAACTGGAAAGAAATCAGACATCTTGATCAACAAGCCCTCGCTGAATAAAAAAGCAATTGATATGCCGTACTACACTGAGGCAAGATTGTAAACACTAAATAATTCATTGAATTTTATTCACGCAAAGGGAAAGTCGTTTAAAATTCTGCTTGCGCTGCGAGGAGCAAAATGAACATTGTCTGTGAACCTTCCCCTGTTGCCTATTTTTTTCAATAATGTGTACAAGTGTGGCTGCTCGTCTGACGTCTACCTTTAGTCCTGGTGGCGGCGGGGGAGCTGGGGCTGGTGAGGGGATTCCTCTGGGTGCTGCTGCTCCTGGGTAGCTCTAGTGGTCTGACAGATGTTTGTGTTGTGCCCACACTGCTCTGAGCCCTGGGCTGAGCGGCTGCAGGTTCAGATTTCCGTCTCTTGTTATCACTGGCAGAGCTGCAGAATCAATGTGGTTGAAGATTTATAACCAATACAAATGTAAGTTGTGATAAACAATGTAAAAAAGGGAGTCCTAGGTTTAGAATGAAATTTAATCCTAATCTCCATCTGAAAATAATGCCAAGGTTTCTCACCTATAGTGACTTCAAAATATATATAAAAAAAAACAAACCAAGTGGCGTTATGTTAAGTACTAGATTCTATTAGTATATATAATATGGCAGAGCTGCAGAATCAATGTGGTTGAAGATTTATAACCAATACAAATGTAAATTGTGATAAACAATGTAAAAAAGGGAGTCCTAGGTTTAGAATGAAATGTAATCCTAATCTCCATCTGAAAATAATGCCAAGGTTTCTCACCTATAGTGACTTCAAAATATATATAAAAAAAATCAAACCAAGTGGCGTTATGTTTAGTACTAGATTTTATTAGTATATATAATATCACATTACTAATTAATTATATTATAAAATACATTAGCGATTGATACAAAAAAATATTATAAAATAAGACAAAAAGTAGTCGGACACTTTCTGAATGTTAAACTTAGAAGAACAAGTTCTGTAATGTCATGACTTGCACCATGCATCCACTAAGAATGACCTTGGGACCAGCTGGTTAAAAGTCATTGCAAAAAATGTTTTGAGAAAAAGGTCAGTTTTCAGATATAACTTTGTTTGATATTTTCTATACATATTTAAAAAAGTATAGATACTTAAAAAAATCTATGCAATAAAGTGTAAAGATTTGTGTGACTTCAAATCATTTCCATGCATTTACAGTGAACCTACCATGATGGCCTTTCAAGGCTCCTGTCTGTGGATGGCTGATAAAGGGAGGTCTGCAACAGATGAGGGAGAAAAAGCAGGGTGAATTCCTCGCCTAATATCCACACTTACTTTACAGTAGGTTCCTTGACACCAAGCACTCCCCTTCACAAATCCAACAATGGTTAAAACAGTGAAACTCCCAATGTCTGGACACAGTGACGTGGGCCAGCTGTCTCTTGAAAAGCCCAGCCATTCCCAGGACAGCTAGACGCGTCAGATCACTTACGAGGGTTTCAATGTCGAACAAAGCAGGGAATTCCTTGTACGCATGGCTGGAGTAGATAATCATCTTCCTGTCTGCTGAAGCTCTGAGCAGTGTTATCTGGAACAGCTCTCCAGACCAGCAACAGACACCCCTTGTGTTTTTTTAACGCTCTTTAAAAGTAGCCCAAGCATGCAGTCCTAGAAATGTCTCCTCAGTGTGGCACATTTACATCTAGTCAACATAAATACAGTGACAGATACCACACTAGCAGGCTCAAAATTGGGTTGCAAAGCCTCTGTGACAATTTGTAGCAATTCTTTGTTTGGATTTACAGCATTCCTCAAACCATAACTGTTACTACACTGGCCTCTAAGTTGCGTTCTCTCCTTAGTGGTCAGTAGCAATTCACAGGGAGCAACTGATTAAAAAAATCATCAGCATTTTTAAGACAAATTCACTAAACAGCTGTGCCACTTGCATGTGGTAGTTACATGCCTGTGCATGTCTTGATCACTAGCAAATTCAGTTTAACTATGTGCAAAATGCACTGAAATAGTGCTATGTCATGACATTCTTTCAATCACGCCTCCTTTCTATGTAAACATTATAGATATAGATCATTATAGATGCACCATAATTACAAAACATATGCATTCAATGTTACTTGATTTGCATAATTCTGAATAGGGTGTTAAAACAACTTAGTGTGTGCAAGAAAGCGAGACCATTCATTTATTCTTAATTAATTATCCCCTTTGACAGCCAGCAAACTATATTTACAATGACAGAAAAAAGCCTGTGAGTGAAAGAGGAGCTGTAATATGAGACTGTAGATTGCAAGTCCATAGATCCTTCACCTACTACAAACACATGGACAGAATCGGCAGATGACAGCCAGGAGGAAGTGCTCCTGTCTCACGATAAATATATGATGTAATAATAGACAGAACTGTTATTATGATAGGAGAAGCAAATGCAGATGTAGATGCAGTACACAGATTCTTAAGACATGGAACAAAACATGTCCCACACTTTCGCCTGCAATTACTTTTATAAATAGCATCACTTACACTTTAATAATAATAATAATAATAAAAGAGTATCATTAGAATGTTCATAACTCAAATTTTCCATGCCATCCTAATATGCAGGCAACTATTTAATCAAAATTATGAAAATAAATTAGGTGTCCCAACTTGCTTACTTGTGCACTATTCTTTGCCATTTTCAAATAGTGTGAGTAGTGTGTTTGCACTGAAAATTCAAAAAAAGAAAAGGTGCACTTCAAAAACCCAGCTGATGCACTTATTTAACAAAAAAACGAAGTGTGTAACGTTGCATACTTCATGCATACTCAACTGTTTAAGCTTTCCTTACATAGTGGAGGGGCGAGGGACTATCAGACTCCAATGCTAGATTACAAAATATCCTTATAAAATGTATACACTAGACA
>NW_015554127.1:1364497-1376060 GCF_001515605.1 Sinocyclocheilus anshuiensis
ATATACTACAAAAAAATAATAAAATAAAATAAGTATATATATATATATATATATATATATATACATATATATATTTATTTATTTGGTAGTGTAAGTGCATAAGGTATAGTGCATTACTTGGGACACAACTACAATCACTTTTAAAAAATATATGCATGCATGTATGTGTGTGTGTATATGCATGTATGTATGTAAATCAATACCTCTGAACATGATTAACAGACTATTTCCAAGTAATTCCTCTGTGCATAAACATTTTATTTTTTTTCCTCTGTGCATAAACTGTGCATAAACTATTTTGTCAGTTCTGTTGTCCAATATGTGACATATCTCAAGAATCAATTAGTGCATTGCTTTAGTTCAAACAATGGACTTTTTGTTATAATTGAGGTTAAGTGATGTTAAATGAGGATGGGTTGAGAAGGTAGGCACTAGCTTATTTCTGTTAATTTCTCTCTTTCGTTCCCCAAGTTGGTCAGTGAAGCAGTTAATCACTCAGTCAGTCATTCTTTACCTCTGCTCGGAATCGAGGAGAGCTCTCTGGATTGTAATCGAGACGCTTTTTTGGAGGCTTCACCCAGAGATGGGATAGAGGCAGGGAACAGCAGAGAAATAGTAACATAACAAGAGAAAGTAAAGTCACATGACTATGAGAGCAACAATGTGACGACCACAAACTAAAGTTGCCCATATGCAAAAAAAACACTACACACTGCAGTGCAGCTCCTTTTATAGAAACACAACCTATAGCACGCCACGTCAAATACTACTAAACTACACACACCTTGCACAAAGAGTGAAAAGTCAAAATTCTAGTTTGTAAAGTCATGCAAATATGGTCAAATTAATCCACAACAGATTTTATAATCAACAAACAGTAGTTTAATGTGCGAATCAAAGCCTAAAATGCAAAGATACAAATTCTAGTGGAAGGAAGCAAGGCTCATTTACACAGAACCTGATATTGGTTATTTATCACACTCCACTGTATGTTACAGTGTCCAGAATTGTCTGCTCATTCCAACCAGTCATTTCAGTCATGACAGCATGTGCAGCACGTATCTGACCTTTCCACCCCCACACCAATCACAAGCAGCATGCTAGCAGCACCAAACCAAAGCCACACTTACCGGCCGACCGAACTCCAGTTCAGCAAAGAACTTATACCACGGCTCATTCTCTAAATCTATGTCCTCTGGTCTTAAGTTACTTGTCTGGTGTTGAGAATGAAAGCAAGTGGGAGAAGAAGATGAAAGGAAGGGATGAAATGAGGTAATCATGTGAACGTGACAGATACAGATGTAAAATGAGGAATGTCTTCATCAGACAAGAAACAAGTGAACTAGGGCTGCACGATAAGTCGCATGCGATATTTAACGCGCATCTTATCAGTAAAGCCGGTTCTGTATGAACGCTGTTGATTTGTGAAGTTCAACAGAGCGCAAAACTATTATTACTATGTTGAAAATAGCTTCAGAGTAAAGACTGTTTTTTATTTCCCTCTCCTATCCAGCAGAGGGCAATGGCACATAACAAATGCTCACTGCACAAGGACAAACTGCACTAGCAGGAGCAAATTGGTTTCTCTAACCTTATTAGTGACCTTGACCACATTACGCTCTAATGGACCCACAATTTATCTGCTCTGTTGAGTGACTCTGCACAGGCTTGCTGAAGCACTTCAGCTCAATTAGGGCAAATGTTTGTGGAGGTTCTTTTAACATATAGAAAAAGCCTATCATGTAATTTCAACTGTTTCCATGTATATTATTAATGCATTTCTATTATTATATAAGAACAACTCAGTTTAGTCAATCAGCATTCGGTGTTTCATGCCTGCAGCGCTGCTGACACTGGGACTCGCTGATTGATAGTATTTCATTAGTGGCATCTGGTTTATGATCTGTCTATACCCATAAAGTCATGGGGCATTAATTCCAAGATCAATACGTTTGTGCCTTCAAATACTAAACTCAAATTGTAAAAATGCCTCATAAATTTAATGCACTTTGTGTAACCAACTTTAAACAAATCATAAATAATTAAGTTGCTTTTAAAACTATTCTCAGAAAGTATGTAGCTCATTCCATTCCATTGAGTGTCATTTTAAAAGTTCTCACAAAAATTATAAGATATTAAACATTAAAAGTCACTGATTACTTACTGCTCTCTCTTGCTCTAAAATAGATGACTTTCCCGGCTCATAGTCAAAGATACTTCTCGGCTCTGCTCTGTATTTCCGTGTGTCCACCTTTCTGTCAGGAGGCCCCCACTCATTCCTGCAACAGAAAATAAATATTTCCTGAAAATTGAGATGTAGTAGCTGATTTCATATCTGAAAATCCTTAAAATTAAGTTTGCTTGATAATTATTGTTGTCATTGAATAAGCATGGATGAGTGGTTCTCACATGTCAGGTGTGCTCCTGCCTCTATGTGGTGCCTCCCTTTCATTGGATCTCTGGGGTGTGGATGCTGATGTGGGCAGAGGAGAAGGGAGAGAAGAGGAGGCAGGCACCCTGAAACCGTATACGCCGTTATCAGAGACACTCTTGGTGATGGGCCGGTAGGTGCTGGTTTTAGGTGCAGGATGGGCCTGAACAGCATTAGGTGCAGCATGCTTATCTGAAAGAAATAATAACAAATATATAATAATAAAAATATAATATTTTAATTTAAATAAATAAATAAACAGTACCCTATTTTTGTGGATTTAATTTTTTTTTTTTTTAGTGTATTAGAATGATTTCTGAAGGATCATGTGACACTGAAGACTGGAGTAATGGCTGCTGAAAATTCAGCTTTGCATCACAGGAATAAATTGCATTTTAAAATATTTTTAAACTGAAAATTGTTATTTTAAATTGTGATAATATTTCACAATATTGTACAATATTTTTAAAGTGTTATAATTTTAAAAGTCTCATATGCTTACCAAGGCTGCATTTATTTGATATGGTAAAATGTTTTATACAAAAATGCAGTTTAAAAACTTACTGTATTTTTGCATCAAAATTATATTGTTTCAAATAAACGCAGCCTTGGTAATCATAAGAGACTTATAAAGCATTAAAAATGCTTAATTATTCAAATCTTTGGGCCAGCGGTGCATATATAACTTTTTTATTTATACAGAAATATATTTAATTGAAATTATAAAATAATTTGTAATAAACTTGAATTTAGTTATTCAATGAATTTCTTATTACTTTTTTTGAAACAATAATAATTCAAATGATGCATAAAATGAATAATGCATAATTATTGTTATTACTATGGTAAGTACATGTCACATGTAACATGTAACAAGGACACTAAAATAAAGTGTTAAAAAAAAGAAGAAGATAATTATACATATTGCCATTGGTTTATATTAGTTTTATTGCTTCTTCTCGTTTTGATTATTTGGTATCAACATTATTTGGTAATAAAGAAATACTGAATCAAAGAGAGACCTTGTTTGGAAATAGTTGTACCAGTACTTGTAACAGGATCTGTGGCAGAATGGGACCCAGACCATTCCTTCTCTGTGAAAACATATATGATTAACATGGATAAAATATATCATAAACTGGAACTGCATTTTAAACGTAGTAACATAAACTCATTTGTAAGCAGGATGTGGGAGTAAGACAATTAAAAAGACATAAGATGCAAAATGAAGGGTTTGATCCTGTGACCTCTGTAATCTCTCAGGCAAACCACCTGACAGACCATTTCCAGTAATGAACACACTTGTAATCCACAACCTGCTGAGTAAAGCTCTTTTATTGTCACTTCTTTTTAGGTGGCCCTAGGATGCCTTTCTCTGCAAAAAAATTTTTTTTTAAAAACTATCCCCTTAGCAGAAAGGTCCATAATCAAACAGAAAATAGAGGGCTTTGCTTGTCTGACATAATTAAAATCACAATAGCAATGAGATTCTGTATATTCCTTGCATTCATAAAACCAAACAGTAAATATCGGTCACTTACAGCATAAAATAATAAACAAACCAACAGACACTGTAATCCTGTTTAGTCTGCAAAAATGTTTTCCTTCCCTTTCTATGTTGCATACATGCTCTAAAAATAGCTTTCAAAGTGAAAAAGCAGATATTTAACTAAAAATAAGTTGGTATGTCAGTGTTTGACTAAAAATAATCCTTCCAATAACCACATAATATGTTAACAGGGAATGCAAAGCATGCATTTTTAAAGTAATGAAGGTAAATATAAAAAAAATCCAGTCCTACCTGGTTTAGGCACCACATGAATCTGTTTGAACATGGTCTTGTACCAATCTTTTGGCCGGTCAACAGTCTAAAACAACACACAAAGCAAGCATCTTTTAGATTACAGGCCTTCCCAGCTCTTACAGATTAAGATTCCAAGGTCCAGATGCAAAGTTGAGAAAACAAATAGCAACCCGAATGTGCTCCATGACCTTGAGTCCAAAACTCTGGATCAAAAAGGCTCCTATAAAAATGCTGATGCAACTGGCCTCTCCACGTGAAGCTGAGAAAGACACATCACTGTCTGTCTGCTGGCCCATCAATGATGCTGAGCACAGCTGCCCCTGTTTCCCTGGGGCTAAATTAAACTCTGTGTGGGAAAATGCAATTTAGTGCACAAATCAAAACAACCAGTCCCATGTGACCAGCAGAGACCACCTGAAGATTAATTCTGGAATTAACAATTATAGGTATGCACTTCCGACAATGTCTCCAGAGCCAATAAAGAGTCAGCAAGGCCAGCTTTCAGGCTTTTAGGCAAACATGTGTATAGCATTTTTTATGCTGTTGATTAACTCTAAACAGGTCTGTAGTAGTTACAGTATGATATTCTCCAGTAACACATAGGTGTCTCTTCATCTTTTGCCACTTTTATGTGCCAGAGATTTATTTATAATAAAACAAACAGACTAAAAGTCATTTTTGTTATAAAAATAACACATTAAAACTGTCTTGTAAACTTTCTGCCATGCGTTCATCGTCATATTTGTTACTTTTCAAATGCATTGTTATAGATTATAGATTTTTATTGTATCCATATCCCAGATCCAGACTTTTAACTATGAAAATATTTATAAATTATTACATGATTAAAACAATGATTATCTAAAAAGTAAATTAATCATAAACCATTTTGATATTTTTTGTTAAAATTATTTATATAAATCTAGAAATATCATTTGTGAGCATAATATTTTTTATTGTGCATCATTTGCAATTAAGGTGTAATTTTGTCAAATTATTAAGTGTAAAAATATCATTTATTTCTTATTTATTTGTGTATTTAAGATACATAAAACAGTACCTAAATGCTAGCTATTTTATTGCAAAAATGTCATTTTCATCACAAAATGCTGTAAAACACAGTACATTATTTGTGGTAAGAAAAGACATTGTGGTAGAAATGTTCTTAACATTTATAAAAATTTCCAAAAAAATGTCCACCATAAATGCACACAGTTAAAGAAAATATAATTAATTTGCTTAATAATTTGCTTCTCTGACTTGAGTGCATGACAAAAATGTGAACGATAATACCAAAGGATTATATTTATTCTTAGCTGCACAGTATAAATATGGAAACAAAAGATTAACATCCTGGAACAGCATTCACTCACCGTCAGTATGGCAGCGGGAATACCGGACTCATCCACGGGACCGATGCCAGTATAGAGCGGAGCTTTCCCTGTAGTTTCTTTCCTGTCAGTCTGTGGCACTCGTGCAGGAGGATCCACGTTGGCGTAGATCGGAGTGCTAGACTCAGAGGCTGATGGGAGGAAGACAGGATCAGGTTGGGGGGGGGTGTTTTTAGTAATTCCCCTGGAACTAACCAACATTCCCATGTCAGTAACTGAGAAATACAGCCAGGTCAGGGATGCAGTGCAGACTGTAATTCCAAATCAGGAGAAATGATCCATAAATATGTTGATTCCAGCATTCTGGCATAGAATAATAAACACAGAAAGCAGCTCTCCACATACAGTCCGGCATGTATGGGCATTCAGACTGAAGCCTTTTGGGGAAAAACAGCAAAATGGGCTCTAGTTCAGAGACGAATGCCAGCCTCACACACACAGACGCTCTAATCCCAGTGTCTCAGCTCCTCCCTCACCCCAACCGCTCCAGCACTCAGATTTGAGCTTAATCCCCGGCATTTGCCACGTGGGATTAGAGAGATCGCGGACGCACACTCAGAGCGAACCAGTCGAGATACGCTTAGTGTCACCCGGGTGGTAAACACCGCTGCAGTCAGGTCATGCTTTCTTACTCATTAGTACTTCATTAGAGTCTGGTACATCACGCCAGTGACTTATCAGAGACCAGAGAGAACATTTGCACAGCTGTACTGCAACACTTATGACATACATTTGGCTGTACAGATATTTCCAGGACAATAAAAACACTATTCTGGAATAAGTATTTTTATAGCTCTGTTACCTCATATCATGTCTTTGATTATTTAATAAAGCCATGTTCACAGCTTATGCTACTTATTACGGCTGGGTATCAATACAGATTTCCTGATTCGATCCGATTCTGATTCACAAACTAGTCGCAATTCGATTTTGATGTGCTATATTTCAGTTATAATGTCCACTTTGCTAACATTATAAAATAAATTTTCCTTCTGCTAATGCTGTAAATTACACATGTGAATGTTTCCGACTGATTAAAACTAATAGTAAGTATTAAAGGTCCCATGACATGCTGCTTTTTGGATGCTTTTATATAGGCCTAAGTGGTCCCTAGTACTGTATCTGAAGTCTCTTTCCCGAAATTCAGCCTTGGTGCAGAATTTTTTGTTTGTCAATCGGCCTCCACTGGTCACGCAGAAGGTTTTTGATTCACTAAAAAGGACTGGCTTATGAGAGTTATTCATTGATGAATCAGACCACACTGGTCATGCTTTATGTTTTTGACTCACTAAAAAGAACCAACTTAAGAGAATCATTTGTTTGTGAATCAGACTGCACTGGTCATGCTGTATGTTTTTGATTCACTGAAAAAGATGACTTAAGAGAGTAATTTGTTCATGAATCAGACCACACTGGTCATGCCGTATGTTTTTGATTCACACACAAAAAAAAACTTAAAGAGTTATTTGTTCATGATTCATGAACAAACATGATTCATGTTTTTGATTCACTAAAAAGATTTGCAACCAGCAGCGGGGAAAATTTGGGATTCTGTGAATCAGTATTGGGATTGTGTTTTTAGCAATTACCTAATTCAGTTTCCTTGTTCTTACCAATGATGAAATCAATAATGACGGTGAACGTCACTGACACAAGAGCATGTGGAAGTGTTAGATTAGCTTCAGTACTCACCAGTGCTTCTAGCCTGCTGCATGGCTGTAATACTAGGGCTCAGTGAAGGAGGAGGGGGGTATGTTGAGGGAGAGAAGGGTCTTTGGAAGTGACTACGAGGACTTGCTGGCACACTCAGACCCCCATTCACAGTCATCTGGCCCTGTATAACACAACAGAAAGACCCTGTTAACTGAACAAACATCTTTAGGTATAATAAATTACATTGAGATTGGACTGTTTTGTCACAGATGACATCTGTTAGCCTTAATGAAAGTTGGCAGAGGATAAAGAATGGAATAACAAACAATGAAAACAAATCCCCCACAGATCTGTGGATTGACTAGTAAAATATACATAAAAAATACAGTACCCACCCACTGGGCAGATAAAAAAAAAAAAACACTGCTTTTAAGTAGAATGGTTTTCAGTATTTGGATTTATTTATTGATTTCCAGGACAAACAATAGTTAATATTAAGCGTTAGTATACCAAAAGAGATACCACAGGAACAGTACAAGAAGTCTCAACAAAACCATGTTCTCCTGCACCTGAAGTTTTTGACAAAGACAGTGTGTCATACTGAGAATTTCAGCATACTGTTTGGCAAAAGGTGTTAGTGAAGACCCTCGGGACCCTTGATTTGATGTTTTTCTAAAGAATATGTTAGTCTTGGTATAACCCCAGATGTTACACAGAGAAGAAATGGTGAAACCGTTAAATGTGAACAGTGGACAAGTGATATTGGAGTCTGTTAAACCAGCCCCTAAACATGCAGAGCAATGAAACCAAATTAGAAACAATAAACAATAAGTTGTCAAATTGATGAGAGGAGAAAAGAAGAGATAATGAATGAAAAAAAGCATTTGTACTGTACAATTAAAGGGGACATATCATAAAAAAGGGTGAGACAGGAGATGCAAAAACAATTGGTGCTAAAAACATTATAAGTGGACTTATATATATATGCTACAATTTGGGGTCGGTAAAATTTTTTAAATGTTTTTGAAATAAGACTCTTTTGCTCACCAAAGCTGCATTTATTTGATCAAATATATAGTCAAATCATAGATATTACAAAATATTATTATAATTTCAAAAATCAGTTGTCTACTATAATGTATTTTTTAAAAATGTAATTTATTCTTGTGATGGCAAAGCTCCATTTTCAGCAGTCATTACTCCAGTCTTTTCTTAGAAGTTGAACTGGCTGAAACCAGTTGTGCTGCTAAGTACTTTTGTACTTTTACTTGGTATTTTTTTTTTCAGAATTCTTTGATAATTAAAAGAAAAGCTTTTATTTCAAATAGAAATCTTTTGTCTTTACTGTCAATTTTGATCAATTTCCTTGTGTCGTTGCCGAATGAAAGTATTGATTAAAAAAAAAAAAAACTTCATGACCCCATTTTTTTGAAACAGTATACAACAAATGTTGAATATGGCCCCTTTAGAAATAGAGGTACAGTAGGAATCCTTGTGAAAACTGACAAAGAAAAAAGCAGTAAGTTACAGACGGTGAACAGTTACATGAGCGGTGCTAGCTGGAGGGGAGTGTAACACCATGTTGACTGTGACCACACTCATCGGGCTGAGGGTTGGAGAAGGGGTACGAGAGCCACCCTCTGGGCCTAGTCCACACGCCCTCAACTCCTCCAGCACTGCTGTGGACGCTTCACTCTGAGTGCGGGAAGAGCAGCGGCTCTGCCCCAGCGGAGGCTCCGAGCCGGGAGAGGGAGGGCCTGGAGAAGGGGTCTCGGGGTGAAGGTCAGGTCTGATGAAATCAAGGGAGAGTCTGAGCCGGTTAGGTGGTGACTGTGAGGTCAGTGCTGTTCCGGGATAGGCTTGTTTGAGGAGGGCTGGCACCTCAGGCTGAATGACAGAGAGGAGAGTGGCACAGATGAGATTCAGCAGCTGGGCACAGCGCATGTGAGAGACGTAGTGATGAGATGCTGCTGACGGCTGTGCGTTAGAGGTGTTACAGGTGTGAGATCAAAATGTTATTCCAGTGTTGCATTTGAGCATAATTGGAAAAGAAAAAAGCTCATTATGCAGGAAAACCAATTCTAGGTTTTTAAAGACACAATCATCTTGTAGAAAATATGTACATGTATAAAAAATACAGTATATATATAATACCGTACATGACTGTTTGAAAGTTTGAGGTCAGTAAGATTATTAAACATTTTTGAAAGATGTATCTTATGCTCACCAGTATTATTACAGTTTAAAATAACTGTTTGCTATTTTTTATTTTCAGGATTCTTTGATGAACAAAAGTTCAAAAGAACAGCATTTATTTATTTGAAACAAATCTTTTGTAACATTATAAATGTCTTTATGCTCTCTACTTTAAATGTAATTAATGTGTAATGCTGAACAGAAGTATTAATTTCTTGCAAAACGAAACAAAAAAATATGCTGACTCTAAACTTTTGAACGGTAGTGTATATTTATTTGTATAAGCCAAAATACTGTGCAGTTAGCAGAATAAATGTTGTTTGAAAAGTGATTCAAGTCCATTACCAGTGCAATTCATGATTTTACCATCAAAAAAAAAGAAAAAAAAAAGGAAAGATCTCCTTTTACAATGACATGAACCTGAATAAGCATCAGCAAAATGGAGAAACAGGATTAATTATGTTTGCTAAGGTACAGCATGGTGTAGGGAAGGTTGTTATTAAGCTAATGCATATATGGTTATGAAATCCGTGACATATACCACTGGAGGGGCTGTGGATGGCAGTGGAGGGCAGGGGCATGAGCGGCTATCCGAGAGGTCCATCCTTTTAGGAGGGGTAGGGGGTCTCAAAGACAGTGCCTGTGTGTGCCGTCCCGATATCTGAGGCCTAGGGTTAATGCAGATGGAGACGGAAGCTACGTGTCTCTCCAGCTCCCTAGATGGAGGGCTGCTCTGCTTGTAAAGAGCATGAGGTTTGGTCCTCTGTGGACAGCAGTCTGTTGGAGTGGACACTATGCTCTTGTGCCTGATTGAGGAGAGTGGGCATTGGGATATTAGAGCACGGTTCAGATACTGTTGTTCTGTAGTGGTTCTCTCATTGAATAAGAGGGTGTGGACATGGTTGCCTTGGAGAATAAACTCTCTGAGATAAACAGTTGAGTCTTATAGTAAGGACAGGCACAACTGAAAAGTTTCTCTCAGGCACTTGTGTGACAATGAGAACACAAACATTACAAATAAAAGTACAAGTGAGGAGAGAAAGTAAATTAAATAATATTAGAATTCAGAAACTCTCCGCAATTGGAAAGGAAACGGAAATGAACTTTTTCGATACGGTTTAAAGTCAGTAAGCTTTGCTTCAAAATAAAAACAAACAGGCACTTTTCATAAGGTGCAAACTAGGACCTGAACCTCTCCATCATCTTCATCATCAACCTCTTTTTTGATTTTTGCAACCCTGCTTGATTTATTTATTCTTACCAGCATTTGGTAGTATATAAAGTAAAAAAAAAAACTTTTTGAATTTGAGATATTTTATTTATTTATTTCATTATATTCATTAAGTAAATTCAATAATTTATAAATAAATAAATAAATATATAAATATATTATAATATAATATTGTTTTGGTCCAAGCATTTATTAGTAAACTTGTATTTACGTTATTTTTTAAATGTTTATTTTGTATTTTTATTTCTCACAATAACTTGGGTAACAGCAGGGCTTCAGACTCATTCTTCCCTTCCCATTCTTAACTCTTTTTATTTTTTTATTTTTTTTGCGCTACAACATAGGTTTAATCAGTGCATGCTGATGAACTTTTATCATAGTTTATAGTTAAATGGAAATGAAAGTGGTTAACATTCAACCCCTTCTTTTTCATCAGTAGTATTATTTGTGATTTGAATTTTGTGAATGGGAGTTCTTCTTTTGCTATGTTATAAGCCGGGCTTCGGGTGCTTTCACTTTCGCAATCGCGATCTTGTTGTCACGTTTTACGTAAATGGAAATGAAAGTGGTTAACATTCAACCCCTTCTTTTTCATCAGTAGTATTATTTGTGATTTGAATTTTGTGAATGGGAGTTCCTCTTTTGCTATGTTATAAGCCGGGCTTCGGGTGCTTTCACTTTCGATTTCACGATCTTGTCAGGTTTTACAATAAAATATAATTGTCTGTTTTGCTTACATCCACACACCTTTCACCTTTTAAGACTAAAAAAAAAAAGATCGATTAATTATTTTTAATTAAAATGCACAACAACAATAAAACAGTAAGATTCAATGACAAACTAGCTTACAAAACGTT
>NW_015554127.1:1376760-1377066 GCF_001515605.1 Sinocyclocheilus anshuiensis
ATGAACTTTTATCATAGTTTATAGTTATATGGAAACGAAAGTGGTTAACATTCAACCCGTTCTTTTTCATCATCAGTAGTATTATTTGTGATTTGAATTTTGTGAATGGGAGTTCCTCTTTTGCTATGTTATAAGCCGGGCTTCGGGTGCTTTCACTTTCGCAATCGCGATCTTGTTGTCACGTTTTACAAGAAAAGATAGTTGTCTGTTTTGCTTACATACATCTACACTCCTTTCACTTTTTAAGACTAAAACAAAAGATGGATTCATTGTTATTCTTAATTAAAAAGCACAACAACAATAAAA
>NW_015554127.1:1378233-1383189 GCF_001515605.1 Sinocyclocheilus anshuiensis
TATATAGTTGAGAGCTTTGCTTTGTGCTCAGTTTTCAAACACTAGAAATGGATGTGAACGGTACAGTTAAAAATGTCATTAATAAAACCTGTCAAATGGACTTCCACAGACATTTCCTGAGGAAGGAAAACCTCTAGCAACAGTAAGGATGAGAAAAACAAATGAGTGAAGTAAACACAGCAAAACATACTGGTGTGGGAGACTTTTTATCCTGAAAGGTGGGCCTGACACTTCTGTAGCCTTTAGCTGCCAGAGAAGAAGAGCACACGTCACCATTTCTCAGACCATCACTGGTGCTGCTGCCGGGCCTCCACAAATCTGACAGGAGACAAACAAAACACTTCAAAGTGTTTCATATTCATATATACAAAATATTTGACCACAGAATGCTACTGTTGATTATTAAGAATGAAGAATTCTGAGAAAACTCTACAAGAACAGATACATTTTTCCAAAGCATGTTTTTATTTGTAAAAATGTTAAATAAATCATTAATAATAAAATAAATAATAAAAAATAATAATAAAAGAAATATATCATGATATAAATTTTGGCCATATCGTCCAGCCCTACATGCACCACATGCTGTATTATTTACCCACTAATAACTTACAGAACGTTTAGGAAACACTGAGGAATCAAATAAAAAAATAAAATAAAATAAAATAAAATAAAAGAGAGCCTCCATAGCGTAATGTGAGGTAAACAGCAAAAATAACAAGCTTTTCAAAATGAAAACAAAAAGAAAAGTAAAACTAAACTTGCTGTCGGTGACAGTGCTTACATGTTTTTTTTTTCCCACAAGAATACCGACATGTTCACGTTCACCTTCTCTGGTTTAAGAAGCGGTCTTTTACTTTACTTTAGCTTGAAAACCATCCATCGTTTCTTCAATATTCGCGTCATTTTTGCTTCGCGCTCGTGCTGACGCGGCAAGTATAAACCAGGCTCTACACTCTGAGCGCTGCGCAATTCAAACGAGTAGCGTGGTTTCGTTAAGCGACAACAGAGACTGACTGGATGCGCCGTTAATGAAATCACCTGTGCATTAATATTACAAATAATTTTATTAAATTTTTGCAGTCGCACCAGCATGAAAAATGGTCACAGAATGCAACTAGCATATTTGGTCACAGTCTGGAGCCCTAACAGGGTTTAATGCTTAATACATATACTGTATATATATATATATATATATATTTATTTATATATAGGTGGGCCTGACACTTCTGTAGCCTTTAGCTGCCAGAGAAGAAGAGCACACGTCACCATTTCTCAGACCATCACTGGTGCTGCTGCCGGGCCTCCACAAATCTGACAGGAGACAAACAAAACACTTCAAAGTGTTTCATATTCATATATACAAAATATTTGACCACAGAATGCTACTGTTGATTATTAAGAATGAAGAATTCTGAGAAAACTCTACAAGAACAGATACATTTTTCCAAAGCATGTTTTTATTTGTAAAAATGTTAAATAAATCATTAATAATAAAATAAATAATAAAAAATAATAATAAAGGTTGCTTACCTGAATCTTTAGATTGTGATTCAGAGTCTGCATGGGTTAAAATAAGATAAATAAAAAAAACTGTTAAACACTAGCAAGGGATCTCCTTTTCACATAGTGCCTAATGCAAATTAGGTATAAGATGTTCACTCATTAGTGATTCATGTTTTTAGTGGACTATGTGTGCATAAATAACATGCTTAATTTATTCCAAACCACTGCTTCAGCTTTTAAAACAACCGATGAATGGAAGACAGAAAAATATATGACAGCATGAAGTAAGACAGATTTATATATAAAGGAGGTTCCCCTTAACATTTTACAAAGAAAATCTGGCAGTCGATTACCACTTCTGAAAACGAATTCAGAAAGGCTGTTTATAATTTGACATAATAACCCTTGCTCACTAAGCGCAGTGCTAAATGAACAGCGGACTAACTCTGTCCTGAATGAGTTGTGTTCGTTCAGTTAGCTCACTCCTGCAGCACCTCGACCGCCCGCAGACTAATTAGACAATGGAGAATATGTGTGTGTGAGGTCATAGTTCGTGAGACTGCTCAAACAAAAAGGGTCACCCCCAGAGGAAACTGTGCCGAGAGAGACAGGGGAAAAAGCCTGAAGTATACAATTGTTGCCATGGAAGTGCACAACTATGGCAACGATCTGGCCACTGTGAGCTGCTTTTTCCCTTTAAGCAAAGGAAAGGAGAGCTACCGCTCTCAAACATTCCTTAAGGAGCTGTGAGCACAAGAATGAGACGGCGAGCAAGAGTACAGGAGAGAAAGAAAGAAAGACAGTGAGGGAGGGAGGCTGTGGTAGGACATGAGTGATGCTGAGTGCAGTGAAGAGGAATTCCTGCTCGCGGTGTCTGAGTAAAAACATCGTCACTTTTAACACCAGCAGCAATATCTTCAGCTCCACTGCTCACATATAATGCTTATAATAAACAGGCAAACATGAATATGAATATGAGTATGATCTGGTTCCTGATACCTGTGAGCGTGTATAGGTTTGGTGAGCTCTGGATTCTCTTCATTGGGGTTAGAGTGAGTGAAAATGTGGCGCTTTTGTGGACATGTCCTCCACTGTCTGTGAAAAGCACAGCAGCACATGCAAACACAAATACACATGCATCAGTACTGCTGCACGGCAAGATAACTGTGACTCAGCAAGCAGAGCAATGTGAAATGTCCTTAGCAACACAACAATATACATTACAAAATTAATTCACATGCCAGGATGGATTTTTTGCGTGATGCACATGCTTGGTATACTGTATCTGGGCATGCTGAATGGGTGGATGTATTGTGGTCTGACTGACTAAACATTTTAAACCGCTTCTTTTCAGTTTCTCTGTGCAGGGTTTCCACACCTTTCCATGACTGCCTTTCCATTTCAATTAGTGATTACTGGAGACTGCACTCGCAAATTGCAATTTCTAACAGATGAAATGAAACGTATAGTGTATTGACTATAGAAATTAACTTTTTAAAACGTCTTAATTACATGTCTTTTCAACACCTGGAAATCGCTTTTAAAATTCACAGATATTTTTCCCTGGTAACTCTCTGTTTTCTGGGGTCAGTAAGATTTTTATTTTATTTTTTTTTATGAAAAAGAATACTTTTATTCAGTAAGGATACATTAAATACATTGTTTACCTTGTTACAAAAAATACAATTTCGAATAAAAATTCTGTTCTTTTTACCCTTCTAATTATCAAACAAATGTATCAGTTTCTACAAAAATATTCAGCAGCACAACTGTTTTCAACATTGATAATAATAAAAAATGTTTCTTGAGCAGCAAATCAGCATATTAGAATGATTTATTTTGCCATCACATGAATGAATTATGTTTTAAAATAGAAAACAGTTATTTTAAATTATAATAATTTTTCACAATATTACTGTATTTACTGTATGTTTGATCAAATAAATGTGTTGTGGAGCATAAGAGACTTACAAAAACTTACAAAAGTTTTTTAATGATCCCAGACTTTTGAATAGTAGTGTATATTGCAGAGTATCAAAATAATAGAACAGTATATCTATTCAGAATAGAAATAAAATACCATCACATCTAATATGTGGCAGAAATCTTAGTGCGTATTAGCTGTAAGTGTTTTCAAAAAAGTCCTGGCATCCAAGGTTGCCACAACCAAAGCCGAACCTAAAAGTGAGAACACCACGAGACTATTTTGTGGATTGACAGAGTGGGGTGTTAGCACTGCCAGATATGGTCTGATGGGTTTCCTTTTCTTTGACAGCTATACCTCTGTCAAAAAGGCAGTTTGGATGCCAGAATCTTTGTCAGACTCTGAAAAGACAGTTCTCAGAGAAAGTCAGTCAAGAACTAAGAACACCCCCTGCACAGCTTTTCTCTGAATCCCTGAGATGAATACAAAATCACATTGCTCTGCCCTACAAAAACAAGTCCTGTTGAGCCTGCATGAAGTGAGAGACACATTTTCAATCAATTTTATATAAATTGTTTACTTTGTTACTTGTTTGTATATGTTGTTGTGCTGGTAAGACAGTGAATTTCTTCAACATTTTTTTGTTTTTCTAGAGCACAAAAGCAAGACAAAATTACTGATAATGCATGGTGCTATGTGGGCTTCTGTATGTGTCACTATAGACTTGAAATATCTGTATTGTAGTCATTATGCCAATTTATCAAAATTTCTCAAAACTTCAGTTCCATATTGAAAATCGATATAGATATCGACTATATCTACCATATAGATATGGACTACAGCTGAAACGCTGCCTATTCATTTAGCAGTTATTCAAGAAAACTCAAGCTTATATATATATATATATATATATTAGGGCTGTGCGATATTGAAGAAAAATGCGATATGCGATACCTTGTTAAAAAATGCGATATTCGATATGCTATATGATATTGCTTAAAGTGTGTAAAATCAATTTCAATTATATTTTAAAATATTTAAAAATGAAAATTATATAACCAATTAGTTTCACATTCTGTCTTGGAAAAGAAAGAATCACTACAACTTCTGAAAGTGACCAGCAGTGTTTTAGCATTACTTAAAAAGTAATGTCACAAATCTGAAAATGTCATTTAACATCAATGTGAACATACAAACAAAAAAAATGAATGACACTAATTTTATCTCATTGTAACTTTGCTTTCCATACACTTCAAGTACTTCTTCATATACCACAGCAAAAACTATAGTCTGAGAAAGTTCAAACATGATTAAAGGTAAGTGAACAGTCAGTAAAAAAAAGAAAGAAAAAGGAAAAAAATAAATACACAATTTACAAGCATAGATAATATAAACAGTAGTATTCAGGTACAGAAATGTAATAATTAAAGGAGACATATTATGCCCCTTTTTACAATATATAATATAAGTCTCTGGTGTCCCCAGAATGTGTCTGTGAAGTTTCAGTTCAAAATTCTCCACAGATA
>NW_015554127.1:1383374-1397349 GCF_001515605.1 Sinocyclocheilus anshuiensis
GACGCTGTGCGAGATGCGGCTTGTGCGCGCGCTTCAGGTGTGAGTCAGACAGCAAGACAAGATGGCAAAGAGTTGTTTTCTGCAACTTATTGCACTTAACTCTTTTTAACGTCAAGCAATTCTCTGCTATATGCGTCGAACTAAAACTTTGACCTTTTCCAACGTTTTTATTTAAGTAGCCTATTATTAAAATGATTCAGATATCGCACGCCCTTGCGATATGCATATTGCGATATTTACATTTGCGATGTTTCGATCATTTCGATATATCGTGCAGCCCTAATATATATATACTGTATATATATACTTTTAGCAAGGATGCATTAAGTTAATCGAAAGTGACATTAAGGACTATCTATAATGTTATAAAAGATTTCCATTTAAATTTAATGCTGTTCTTTTGAACTTTCTATTCATCAAAGAATTCTGAAAAACAATGCATTATGGTTTCCACAAAAATATTAAGCAGCACAATTGGTTTCAACATTAGTAAAAATGAGAACTGTTTCTTAAGCAGTAAATCAGCATATTAGAATGATTTCTGAAGGATCATGTGACACTGAAGACTGGAGTAATGATGCTGAAAATTCAGCTTTGCTCACAGAAATAATCTACATTTTGAAATATATTTAAATAAAAAACAGTTATTTTAAATTGTAATAATATTTCACAATATTACTGATTTACTGTCAAATAAATGCAGCCTTGGTCAGCATAAGAGACTTTTAAAAACATCATTCCAGCAAACTGAAACTGATTTGAACTTACCTGTGTTCATGTTGAAGATCTCTCCTTCTTGTGGTGTCTTGATGTCACACAGTCCTGAAAGACATATCATTAAGAATCAGCGACCCGTACTCCTTGGTAAGTAAAAAACTGATTTATCCGTGTGTAGAATATGTATGAGTGCAGGTAGCGTGGTACAGGCGTCCCATCTCTCCCCGGCACGCCAGCATGCTAGCAAGTGTCTAATGTGGCTGGTTAACATCCCTCTTGGGATATGAGGCCCAAGAGTGAAAGGTGATACAAGCCTGGCGTTTCAGCTCAGAAGCACGCAGCACGGTATCAAAATACACACCATACATACACATATATCCGCACGCATTCTCAGATCTTACACATGACCACTTTTGGTGTGTCAGAGCTTAACATCTCTTTGAGTTTGTTGTCAGCAATGCACAGCATTCACACTCATGGGGGGCTATTGTAACTAATTAAACCCGTTTAGTTTGACCTAGATTGCTAATTTTCAGTGATGGATTAACAGCCCATGTGACTCTACTCCGAAAATATCTGACTTATTTTAGCACAAGCTGAATATTTCAGGGATGGTCTATGATAGGAACACTGTCATTTAATCTCATTATTACATTACTTAACTCATTTGCAGAGGCAAAGTGCTGCATAAATGTCAGATAGGAGACACCGTGAGCGTGTGCTTATGTGCAAGACGCATGTCTCGCTTTCAGAGAGCCACGGCAGGCACGTGTGCACTTGTCACACATGTAGACCACCCGTCGCTCAACCCACAAAGTGTGCTTCACCTGAGACCATCATTTGATAGTGGTATGCTGTGCGTTCATAGGTCACGACAAGAGAGAGGCATTCAAATTTGCTATTCTAAACCTTCGTATCAGGTTACATTTGAAAAGGATAAATGAAATTTCTCATTTACTCCCCTTCATGCCATTCCAAACCATTCTTTCTTTCATAGACCTCATAAGGTTAGACATTCATGCTGCTCTTTTCCCATGTAATGAATGTGAAGGGTGACCAAAAATGATGGAAAAGCACCATGAAAGCATCATAAAAGATGTCCATCAGACTTATATTCCAAGAATATGCTCATATTCAAATTTGATGTTGTAATCGGTTGCGTGTAACATGAAAACCAATGACATTTGGCACTGTTGATGAATCAAGACGAATCAAAGCTGACTTGATACATCTTGATGCACTTTATAAATGTAAACAAACATCAATAAGATTTAAGAGATACAGCAGAGGAAAATATTATGATTCAATTACAACTTCCAAGTACTGTTATTTTGGTATAATTTATATACTAATATACTATTGATTAATATTTTGAATTAGCTTTTTTATATTTTCATTTTTTATTTAAATGTTTTGTAATTTTGCTTTTTCTTTTTTTATATAAATTTTGCTTTAATTTGTATTTATTTCAGTTAGTAATTTAGCAATTTTGGTAGTGCAACTTATTTTATTTTCGTTAGTTGCTAATGCAAGATTTCTCATTTCTAATTTATTTGTACACTAATATAGGGTACAACGGGGTAAAAGGCGCCTTTGATATTATTTTCATCTAAACCACTAGATGGCACAAAAACGTGGCGTAGCACTTTCCAAAACATTCGCTTTTCAAGATGCACGTGTATAATTGTCTGATCCTTGACGCGATCGCGCGCAGCAGTGCAAAGTTGATTCTGTGCTTACTTGATCTAATAATTTATGTTTTTTAAAATGTTGTAGATTTAAGTAGCAAATGTGAATCGCTAAAATTAATGCATATATTTTGAGACAAAGGTCTTCTTTATGATTTTCAGTTTTGTTTAAGATAATTAAAGCAACAGTTTTTAAATAACGAAAGAATATGTAAACGTATGGTATTTGGGGTAAAAAGCGCCCCTGCTGTTGGGGCTAAAGGCGCAGTAATTAACATGATAATTAATAGATGGCTGACTTTTCCATTTGTTGACATGACATGGTGGTTAGATTCAGATGGTAAATATCATATATTATGTTGGGTGTCCCTATTAGAGATAATCACCATGTTTAGAATGAAACCATCATATTTAAAAACATGATATTAAACATATCATATAATAAAATATCATTTGTTGTTACTACTGTAAATATATATTAAATTATTATTGGATCTCCTTCAGTACTTTCAGAATCTTCACTTATTAAAATGATTTTTGTTTCTGTATTTTAAAATATATTTTTTTGATTCTGTGCTTACTTGATCTAATAATTTATGTTTTTTAAAATGTTGTAGATTTAAGTAGCAAATGTGAATCGCTAAAATTAATGCATATATTTTGAGACAAAGGTCTTCTTTATGATTTTCAGTTTTGTTTAAGATAATTAAAGCAACAGTTTTTAAATAACGAAAGAATATGTAAACGTATGGTATTTGGGGTAAAAAGCGCCCCTGCTGTTGGGGCTAAAGGCGCAGTAATTAACATGATAATTAATAGATGGCTGACTTTTCCATTTGTTGACATGACATGGTGGTTAGATTCAGATGGTAAATATCATATATTATGTTGGGTGTCCCTATTAGAGATAATCACCATGTTTAGAATGAAACCATCATATTTAAAAACATGATATTAAACATATCATATAATAAAATATCATTTGTTGTTACTACTGTAAATATATATTAAATTATTATTGGATCTCCTTCAGTACTTTCAGAATCTTCACTTATTAAAATGATTTTTGTTTCTGTATTTTAAAATATATTTTTTATATTAACATATTTTAATGACAGTATATTTATTGAACAAAAATTAATTCTTTTATTTTTCAAAATAAGCAGAAAACAGTACAAACTTTGCTAAAGTGATTGTTTTGAACAAGTATTAACTTAGACATTATTAAAAAAACATTATTTTAGCTGAAGTATTTGTATCAATACCATGTGCCTTTTACCCCATGCTGGTGAGCCCTCTTTTACCCCTCTTGCCACCTCATACATTTATAAGATTTTTAAACAAAATAAACAACTTGAATGATTTATTTTCACACAAAATATGTTGCTCCATTAATGTTCAATACAACGTATATATTTTTTCTGCAATTATACATTTTAGGTGCAGTGAATAGCACATTTTTTCTTAAGGTGGGCCTTTAGCCCCGTTGTACCCTACTATTTATTCATATTTAGAATTTTATATTTACATTTTTTTAATGTTAGTTATTAGTTCTAGTAATTTTTTATGTGCTTTTGTCATTTTTAGTTTCTTTTTGTAAATATTTCTATTTAGCTTTAATTTATTTTATTTCAGTTTATTTAGTAATTTCGGTAGTTCAACTTAAACATTTTATTTCCGCTAGTTGCTAAGGCAACATTTCTAATTTAAAAAAAATAAAAAATGTCGTTTTTCATCTTTATCACATTAATTATTTTAATAGTTTACATTTTACTTTAAAATAACAACACTGACAACTTTTGCCTTTTCTTCACAAAGCTATCATATTTGCCACTTTTATAGTGATTTATTGTCATTTTTGAAGCTTAACAGCCCCTGATCACCAGTAAATTAATTTCAAGGAAAAAAAAAACTGTGTCAACATTCTACTAAACTTACACAGAATATATATATAATATCATTAAAATAATTTAAAAAAAAAATCATGTTTGAAACAACATTTTGGGGTCAATTTTCTCTTTAACTGAGCATGCAACATCTAAAATTAAACAATTATAGAAAAAACAAAGTAACATGCAACAAAGTATCATGCATGCATGGTATCATCAGTATAGTATAATTTAAGGTAAATAAATATTCACCTTCAGCCTTTAATAAAAACATTAAGCCAAACAGGATTGCCCCATGCTGTGTTCCATTAAAACCAGACCCAGAGGTCATCCTCAAAATAAATCTTCAGACACCACAGCCAATAAATCTGGTTAAAAACACAGCGGACCCTTTTGCCTGTGACATCACTGGACTTTGGTAAATCAAAGCTTGTAATGATGACCTGTCAGCAGTAAATGAGGAAAAGATTATGATATTGGATTTCAAGGGTGCAGACTTGTGGCGACAGAACAGCTGGAGGGGAAGGGAGCTGGACACTCGCCTAAGAAATGGACACAGCCCCACATTTATATTCATGAGCAGCGCCCACACTAGTCATTTATTTATCTATCGGAACATTAGGAATCATTCTGTCTGGGAAATGCCAGGGACAGCCTAGCCAATAGGCCACATTCATTTCCATGGAATTCCTTGGAAACACTCCAAGAGGACAAGCAGTAAACATAAAGGCTCCAAAACACCAGTTCATGTAAAATGCTAGTAGACTGAGCGCGCATATTTCTGACAGGAACATCTGCAGCATGCGAGTTTAACATTTTGCAGCATTTACATTCATAACAACGTATTTCTGAAGACAGCACACTCATTGTAGGCGGGACTTGATTTTATCGATCAGGATTTGATTGGATTGTGATTGCTAAACTATGATATTACTGATTAATATTATTTTTCTCTGCCCACATGGACTTTATGTCAACAGAAAAGAAGCTGTAGTTGGAAGAGAAAATTATTACATTTTCATTACAGAAATTAAAATTCTGTCATAATTTACTCATGCTTATGTTTTGAGTCATGCTCTTATGACTTGGAACTGAAAATGTGATATTTGAATGAATAGAGGTGAATTCAATCCAATGGCAGTTCATTGCAACATTTAAAACTGGAGAAAAACAACCCTCAGTTTTAACTGTGAAAAACAGAACAACATGATCACCATGACACTTTCCAACTGCTCACTTTCAACAGTAAAATTGTGTCGGTAGCCATTGCGCTACTGTGTGCCATTTTGCGCCTCATGCTCCAGTCTAGTAGGTGGCAGAAATGAATCTTTTACATGCACCGAAATACAAGAAGTGAAGTTTGCATGAAGTACAAAATGGTGCACAGTACAGCAATGGCTGCCACCATGATTTTATAGGAATGTGAAGTGCTGGATGGCCTACATGCGATTAATGGCAGCCGGCAAAATTTTACTGTTAAAATTGCTGAAAATTCAGGTAATTTTTCACCAAAACTGATGAGAGCACATAGAAAGTGCTAAAAAGCATAGACTTTTTTCGGACATGCTTGGCTGCCTTTATTAAGCAATAAGGTGAGTCACATTGTACTGCTATTGTATTTACTTCTTCTTCCAACAGGATATTAATGAAATGATTTTGGGTCAGCTTTGTTTTCAACTTTTGAAAACAAACTTTTTTCTTTAGAATAATGTACGAGGGCTGATGAATCATAGACATTAAGGGTGCTTTCACACCTGTAGATCGATTGCTTTGTTCCGAAACAGGGATTAAAATTATTACAATGTTGCTTTTTATTCTTGGTGCTGTTCGCTTTCACACGGCAAAGTTTCTAAATGGACCGAATTTGTTAATACAAGTCATAATAATGCGAGTAAACTGTTCTCTCATTGGTCAAAGTTCCACAGTTTATTTTCCGGGATTCCACTTAGCGGTCACAGCTGTCATCTGTCAGGATGGAACGACAACAGCTTTTTTTTTTGTAGCTGTCTTTATATTAATTTATCATTTTGAGCAGGAGTCCAGGATTCATCGGGAAAACATTTTTTAAATGCACCTACTAGGAAGAAGAGCAATAAGACGGCACTATAAAATGAAAAAGTGCGCTTTTTTATTTTGAATGACGAAGACGTGCTCACCCACAGACATTCACAGGTTCATTTTGAAGTATTAGCAAAACAACAAAGCTAATGCTTTTCACAGAACTTATGTAATTACCCATTATACATTGTGATATAGCCTGGTTCGTTGGTCCGTTAGATCGGATTGCTTTCTCACTACAACCAAACCGCTCCAGAGTTCGTTTTCAATCGAGCCGAGACCACCTCGTTCAGGCGATCTCGGACCGATTGTTTTGGCGCGGATCCGGGCGCGATTGCCGCAATATGCCCAAACGAACCGAGCTAAGGGGGGAAACGCGCCAGGTTCCGAAACAACGAGCCAGGTATGAAAGCACCCTAGGGATTAGGGATGTTTATTAAATTGGGTCAGTTTTGATTTCATGCTGTTTTTAAACACTCGTACTGTTTGTACATGCATGGTGCTATGGTGATCATGTTGTTCTGTTTTGATGGCTTATTTATAGTCAGATTTGTCAGACTTCTGTGTAAGGACTGGACACAGACCATTTTCACCTCAGCCTAAAAGCCTTTACCAGAAGTCAGAGATGAAGCCATGTCATTCATCTCCATGAGTAGTGCTCGAGTGACAGGAAAAATAAAAACCGCTACGCTGCCAATTAAACCAGTAGACAAGAGCTAAGACAGAACTGATGGCATTAATGGATTCAGTCTTAACATTTATTAGTCTGTTTATCTGCTATGAATTATTCAAAGGTCGGAAGGGTACAAGTTTTTAGAGGCTATAAGTTGCTGTGTTCAGAGCAGCTTTATGCACTCTTTTTATGCAAAGATTTTTTAGATTTGCAGATATATTTATGAAAATAAATGCAAGCCACACAGTCAGGCTTATGCTGCAAGCATACGGTTTAGAAAGACTTTGTAAAAAAAATTTTGTAAAATTAAAGTGATCGGCTTTATAGATAATCAAAGCAGTATGGGTTTTTGTAATTCTTTTAGTGATGTTAGTTTAAGTTTAAATTTAAGAGCATAATCAGAAAACACCATGAAAATAAAGCAAAAAGATTACGCTAAATGGAATATTCTTCCACAGAACTTTTTGTTCTGGATGCTTTTATGTGCATAATGTGATAACAGTAATTGCATTCCCTTTGAAAGCTATGGATTTTGCTGATGCTTATCCTACCTGGTGGAGATTCTATTATGGATGTCTTGAAATAGATTTCCTCTGAAGAACAATTTAATGGTTACATTACGGCTCCTGCCTTTCCTGTCAGTAAAAACATAACATCCGAGAAATGGGCTCTCTCGAATCCCCTAAGTAAGACACTAATATGCTGGATATGCTGCTTATATTCTCCAAAATAGGAAGAATCTCTTGCTTTTCATCAGGGATTTCCAAACAGGCTATTTATATGAGCATCTGAGTCAGGACACAATAAGCTCTATGTTCTCCTAAATGGTAACTTTTGAATCACAATTACATTAAGTTGGGAACTGTGCATGTTTGCTGCTGTGCTTTCTGTTTGATGTAACGAGACCAACACATAGTTTCTAAAGCCTCAGATAATTGCTTAAATTGCTCCCATGTGCTTTAGGAGTATAATTTCTTTGCTATATCAAGCTCCTAATACATAATGGCTAGTACTCGAATTGAGTATCTAAGAGTGACCAGAAGTGATAAACATAAAAGCTAAAGCTTTTGAAACAACAACTATATATATTATAATATACAAGTTTGGGGTCAGTAAGACTTTTTTATGTTTTTCCAATAAGTATATATGCTCAACAAGGCTGCTGCATTTAATTGATCAAAAATACAGTAAAAACAGTAATGCTGTAAAATATTATTACAATTTAAAATAACAGTTTTTATTTTATTTTGATGACAAAGCTGAATTTTCAGCATCATTACACCAATCTTCAGTGTCACATGATCCTTCAGAAATCATTCTAATTTGTGAATTTGCTGCTCAAAAAAAAAAGTTTTTACATTTTGTTATGCTTTTTACATGTTGATACATTTTTTTTCAATATTCTTTTAATAGGAAGTTCAAAATAATGGCATTTTTTTGGAATTTAAAGTCTTTACTGACACTTTTGATCAATTTAATGTGTACTTACTGAATAAATGTATTAATGTGTTCTTGCTGATATTACTGGCCCCAAACTTTTGAACCATATTATACAGTAGTGCAGTATATATAATAATCTTAATTTGAAAAAATTGACTACTTTCCTTGGTCTCCACTTTATAATAAAGATAGCTGCATTGAACTTAATGGAATGAACACACATGTGGTCAGTATATCAAAGCCATCATGTTGCAAAATCATGTTGATAACTGCTCCAAATTTAGTTTTGAGTAATGGGTCAGAGTTGTGCACGACATACTTGAACAACTGCTATTTTCAAGTCTTATGCTGCTAGAACTTTTGGTTCATGCAACTTTGAGTGGTTCACAATCCAAATATGGCACAGGCCATTCCTGGTTGGGGACTGTGAGTCTACATGTTCCCCACTGGGGTTAAATGACTGTGCATAGTGCATAGCACATGAACTTCTCACGAGAAGGGATTAAGTTAAAAGAGCCCCTTGTGATTTAGCATGATTGTGCCAATAAAGGGTTCACTGGCAACCATATGAGTGTAAGGGTTTAGATATTGTCTTTAGCTAGAAGCCGATGAGAGGAGGAATCTCTGCTGTGATCCAGCTGGTGGAATCAGCAGGTGCCCCCCAGGGCTCGTGCGGCCAGCACATTGGTCGGCAATGTCTCAGTCAGACACTTAACGTTTAAACAGCTGGAGACTGAGAGCCACCGCCTCCTTCAACTAAACAATCTCCAACAGCCACACTAAAGGTTTAGAGTTTAAGATTTTCCAGGAAGATTCATGTTTAGCTACAGTAGTAGCTTTTCTGATTTTGCTCCTTAACGGAATTCAAAGCATTTCTTCAAGATAAGCTTGGACTGCTGTAAAAAGCTGATTGAAAAAATCTCAGATAAAACTTTTAAGGGAGTCTATAAATACTCAATTCAAAGGATTTAAAAAAAACATTAAAGGAGTATTTTGGGTTCACTGCAATATATCAGCAACATTTGTAGCATAATGTTGATTAGAAATCAACTTTGTCCCTCATTTTCCTTGTGGAAAAAAATAGCAAAAGTGAAGGTTAGGGAATGGGGCCAATTGTAAAAGCAGAAATGTGAACCTTATTATTTATTAAAGGGGTCATATGATGCTGCTAAAAAGAACGTTATTTGTGTATTTGGTGTAATGAAATGTGTTTATGCGGTTTAAAGAAAAAAACCACATTATTTTCCACATACTGTACATTATTGTTTCTCCTCTATGCCCCGCCTTTTTGAAACGCGTCGATTTTTACAAAGCTCATCGGTCTGAAAAAGCGAGGTGTGCTGTGATTGGCCAGCTATCCAATGCGTTGTGACTGGGAGAATACCTCAAGCGTGTGACGGAAATGTTACGCCCCTCACATACTGTTGATGCCGTGTCCCGGCCGGAGCGACGAGACAAAAACATTAAAACCCATTACAAACGAGGCATTTGTTGCATCCAGTGGGGACATAATTACTGATTATAATGACTTATACTGTCTTTTTACGCGTTGCGTTGCATTGCATCGCGCCGCGTAAACATAAAACTCTATCTGCATTTGTGATCAGAGAAATGACAAACAACAAGTGCTACTCTACTGCTCAAAACTCGCGTTTGAATCATCAGTGGCAAATCCTTTAAATGAAAACGTACTTACGTGAGTCAGAACTGCCGGCATTTTAGTCGTTAACGTTAACGTTACTCTCCCAGGATCAGTAAACAGTCCTCCATAAAATGCACTGCACACATCTGGATATTTGGGTTAAACTGTTCTGGAACAGTGTTGTAAATACCACTGATTTGTAGTCGTGTCCTCTTTTGGAAGACCAAACAAAGTAGTTTCGCTTTCACAACGAAAAACACAGCGGCCTAGCGTGAGGGGAAGCCCCGGCTTAGCGTGCACTGAGGCCGGGATAGAGTGAGCTGAGGCCGGGCTAGCGTGAGCGGAAGCCCCGGCTTAGCGTAAGCTGAGGCCGGGCTAGAGTGAGCCGAGGCGGTGGGGTCGAGAACGGCGCGCCCGGTGGATCCGACGAATGAGCGGCAACCACATGTGATGGACCCCGGGCTGGATTCCGCTTCGTCCACGGTGAAAGTTGATGTATTCCCTCAGCGACCAGCACAGATCAGCTCTAGGCATGACGAAGCGGATATCATCCTCTTTTGGAAGACCAAACAAAGTAGTTTCGCTTTCACAACGAAGCACACAGAGTCTTCACGACATGGCTGCAGCGTCAACAATACTACTGTGAGACTAAAAGTTACACCTTCTTTCTATGCGTGAACATTTGGGCGGCGTTATGCAAATCTTCCTACATAGTGAGGTAGATATGTGGGGGCGTGTTAGAACGAGCCGTTTTAGGTAGGTGTGGCTGACTCTGAACTTTTATAAAGAATATCTCTTTGGATTTGAGACTTTAGTCTTTGCAACTTTACAGATCTTCTTTATGCACCAAGAGCTTGTAACACTCCAAAGAGAAAGGAAAAATTGAAATCGCATCATATGACCCCTTTAAAAGCACTGTTTTATTTGAGCTGTAAAGCTGTTTAAATCATCATTTTTACAGTTGTTTTAGGCTTATGGCATTGCGTTGCTATTTTAAACATTAAAATTTTATATAAATGTGCACAAAGGCTAGTAAGTGATTTTTTTCATACTAAAATCATGTTAACATTGTTTACATCCTATGGCTATACTATTGAAACTTTGTGCATTTTGATGTGTTATTTATTTTAACAATACATTGCACAAGCTTAAGCTTAATACTTAATACATAATACAGCTCATTTTATGTCCAGAAATATAGAAGATACAGCAGATGGTGCACAGGTGTGACGCTAAGGAACAGTCTCCTTTACAGTGAGTAAAATAGCTTTTAGGAATATTGCCTAGTGTTTTGTGCCAACAGCTTTATATTAGTTCATCTGCATTACAACTTTTTTAGCTCTGTGTGATATATACCACACAGAAATGCAATATAATTTTCATTTAGACAGAATGTATTCATTATTCGTAGCCCCAAAGACCACCAACAATGTGCTGCTAAAGATATTATACAGGCACATTATTACTACCATGTAAACAACAAGACCTGTGAATGAGATATAGGTTAGCATAACTTGGTTCTTATGTCTGTTTTGTCATAACCAACCTCCCAGAGAATATCCTAAACATTGGCATCTTTCCTTTTTTGGTAGTGCTGCCATTTGTGGCATCTTCAGCATGTTTTGAATGTTTAGTCTGATAAAGTGAAATATCGAAATATCCTGATGAAATCATTGCAAAACAATTGCAAAACCTGTCTTTTTTAATTCATCTTTTAGTAAGAAGCTCTGTGCTTTGTAAAGAGAGGAAGGCATTTAGAGGGTCTTATAATGTATACACACAGCCAGCGAAACAGGGACCCGACCTGAGAGCCAAGATAAGCAGCCAGCACTCAGCATGCCGGCACCTTCTCCTAGACGCAATCTGACAATATCTAAATAGACTGACATTTACAAAACCAGTTGGACCCATTCCTCTGACAGAAGCACTCCCTTGGGCTGGAAGATCCATCTGCTAATTAGGTGTTTAACCTCGAGGGCACCCAAAGTGACAGACTGCTAAGTCTACTAGTCCTCTGACATGATATCGCCATGTGTACACCAGCCAATCATTTGACATCCTGTGTAGTTGCTCCAATACATCATTCAAAACAATCTGATTTAAACAGCCACCTGATATCAAAGAGAAGCTCAATAGGCCTTGGGCATTTTGCATTCAACTCGAAAATCCTCAGTATTATTACAAAACTCTTAAAATGAGCCTAAATGCTTTAGCAAACAATTAATTGGCTTACAAACATTTCTGAGCACATCTAAAGGAATTATAATAGTATAGATTCATGCAATTTAATAGCTGAGTTATTCAACAAGTCTTTATTGTGTTACTGTACAGAGAACAAGGGTTGAGCAATGTCTGAATATGATTTGCTGACAAATGAAATGCAAATGATGATTTGCTGACAAATGAAGCACTGTTGTAAATATTGGGATGATTTCAGTGCACTTTTAATTTATCATATAGTTCATTAACTTTGATTCTTTGTGACTTGCTGGTTGAGAGTCTGTTAAGACAGATGTTTTAATAGCATCTCTGGTTAAACTTCAAGGGATAGTTCACTCAAAATTAAGAAAAAAAAATCTGTCATAATTTGCTCACCTTCACATCTTTACAAAACTGTATGACTTTTTCTTCTGTAGAACATAAAAGAAGGTATTTTGTGAAATTTCTCCGCATAGTTTAGTTTTCAACATGTAAACCAAATGTAGTTTGGTCCTCAACGTTCTTCAAAATATCTTCTTTTTTAATCCACAGAAGAAATAGATCCAGGTTTGGAAGGACTTGAGGGTTAGTACATCATGACAGAATTTTCATTTTTGAGTGAACTAAACCCTTTCAGTAACAAAAATGTTGTTCAAACTGGCAAATACAATGTATTTACCATGAATCAGTTCAAGTGAATCATTTTAAGTGAACTGATTCAAAACTTCAATTCTTCATTTGAATGTTCAGTTGAATTGAATGTAAGTGAATGAATTCAAAACGTAATTTATTCATTAATTACATTCATACAAATATGTTGGTTCTATACTTTTCTGTATGTTGTAACATTGGTGCATGAATGCAAACGATTAAATATCATTCTTCTGTGTAATATTCTGTGTAATTCTTCTATGTACATTTTTGTAAAGAATAGTGAGTAAAACCAGCCTTGATTTTTTTAAAAGTAGATTTTACTTTAGTTTTCTTAAACATTATGAATTTAACTGGCTACAGTGGCTGTTTGGTTGATTCCTTTAAGAGAAAGAGAAAATGCAAAAATTCTAAGGAATATACATAGAATTTTGTGAAACGTTTAAAGTGAAAAATTATTAAATATGATATAATCTGTTTACTATTTTGTCCAGTCCTACAGTGTGCTAGTAAGTATAACAAGGGCTCAGTTTCAGGAAACAGCGACTGGGCACTCCTTTATAATACAAAGTTAAAAATACCACAGTCACGAAAGAGCCCTCCCCCATAACAAAAACAGGAGCAGGCCCAGAGTCTGCCAGGCGGCCTTCTGTAAGACATCTTCATGACAGTTTTTCATGCTCCTGTGCTGATATTGCACCCAGTGTGCGTTATGCTGTATGTCATATTTGACCTCTCAAAGCTGCTTCAATTCTGTCTCAAGCATTCAAATAGCATAAAACACAGAAGTACCATGCATGTGCACTAAAATGAGAAAAAGAACATAAGGTCACGTTGAAAGTAGGGCTGTGTATCACCAGCAAAGTCACGATACACTACATATCACGATACAGAGGCCACGATACGATACATATCACGATACATGACTGCACTGAATTTCACCTCAGCAGAATTTAGAAAAACAGCTGTTTATTAAACACTGCTTACTATAGTGCCATTTCTAACTATTGGCAGAGCA